>NW_027115892.1:2551911-2572448 GCF_000696795.3 Halyomorpha halys
ATATTATTATAATTTATTAATATTAAGATAACAATAATGAAATATTCCAATCAACCAACGGGAAAATAACGTTAAAAAATAATTATTAAAAGTTGTATTTTTAATGAAATTAATTCTTCCTTCTTATTTAGACTTGCTCAAAGGATTGTTTATTTCCCGTTTTAGGGTAGTCCTTCCTTATATTACCATGGTTGAATTTTTTTATTTTATTTTAATTTCTTTCTATACTTCTTGCTTTACCATAAGAATAATATTTAATTAATGAGAATTTCACAATAATGTAGAAATGGATGGTTTTACGATGACATTTAAACACGTGTTGCCCAGATTAAAACGAATCTTGTAGCTTAGATTAAACTGAGCCTTAATCTTAAGTGGATTTTCCACGTTGACAATGATAGTGACAGTAATAGTAATAGTGAAAGCCATCGCTGCTACTTAGATTGTGTAAACCGATATTTGCTGTCGTCCTATCTGGATTTGCTTAAGCAGTAGGCATTATTATCAGTTACAATGGATAAGCCGTGAAACTTCTGTCACCAAAATTATTTTATGGACAATATAGTTTTGAAAAAACCATTTGATATGATCATAATTTTATGTTAGTATTGCAAATATAGCGAACATTCCTAAGATGTCAGTTAAGTTTGTATTCCTTTATCACGAAGGTTTACTAACTCTTTTCGCAATTTTGTTGTACATGTATTTTTTTTTTTTAATTTTATGTTATTAAACTACATTAATACTATAAGAGTGAATAACTTTTATTAGGCTACTATTTTATTTGATCTTATTCCTTTATTGAGATTATAAGTTAGCAGCTCTTATAAAGAGGTAAGCGTAACTATGAAAGCTAACTGCGCAATACTGTAGATAGTGGATCATTATCTGTAATCAGCAGTTTAGCTTTTATACGGTCGGTCCCTATCCTTTCCGATAGCTCTAAACAACAGCTAACCTAATGTTTAAAGATACTCCAGTAGTCTTGAAATTGTTTTCTCTGGTTGCAAGGAACTTCATGTGTACCTCTTGAAGGATATCCTATCATTACGTGGTGCATATTTCAGAAAGAAGACAACAAGAGTGAATGGAGGTTTGAAACTGCTATTAGAGTCAGATCAAAGGCGCCTCGGGGCATGAATAGGCAACTGGAGGGTCCGAAAAATAGACCCTGAGGACTCCAGAAGGAAATGAGGACGTGTCTTTATCTGGAGGGTGCTATCCAGAGTCAGGTCCGAGAATTACTCTTCTTCTTTTAGGTTCAGTTAATATATGCTAGTAATAATAATACTTACTGACCAGTTAAATATTTATTCAATAAAATATTCTTAGCGGTGTAGTATTACCTTAAAATTATATTCCTGAAGAAAAGTCTTTAAAAAGTAGTTTTTTAGGGCTTGACCCCAAATAATTGGTAACACAATACCTATTACAGCATATAACTAGACATAATCTCACATCATGAGTCTTACTTTCATTATTGATGGAGTAATTTTTATTTGTATTATATCGATGTATTCCTTATTTTTCCATGAATGTCTTTGATAACAGCGAGTGGTCGAAAGACAGTTTTTGTATTCATTGCAGTTTTGTTTTCTATATATGATTGAATGTATCGTTTATAAATTAATAGTACCCCTTAAATTCACCCTATTTTTGATTCTGAAAAAAAAATTAAATATACATTTTGATATGTATCGCTCATTAGTGACTAGCCTAAACTTATTTCTTGATTTTATTATTGACAGTATTCTTTTAATCGCGGGCTTGAAGTAATAGTAAAAAGACAGATTTGAATTAGATCTATTTTCGTTTGGTAAATCGCCAATAACAGTCATCAAATTTAGAGTCATGATTTTTTGGCAGAGAAAACCATGGATAAAAAGTTAATAAATACCCATATTATTTAAATAAAATGTATTCCATCAATTATTAGCGTAAAACTCATGGCATGAGATGTGCTTAATATAGTTTCAGTCTTTTTTCTTAAATTAGTAAACATGCTAGTCTTTAAAACATAAATAATAATGTAAATATTAATTATCTGGTTTTTATATCAATGTATTATCCGTTTTAGCGAATTTTATAAAATTTATAATTTTATTTTTGTTAAGTTATTTGTGTAATCTGAAAAAAAAGGTGTACTATTCATTATTAAAAATACTTATGCATCGATATGATTTTAATGGTTTTAAATTTTAATGGTGTTACAAGGTGATTACTTAAAACTTTTTTATATAATAGAGAAATTAAAATATATATATCACATATAAGCCCACCATTATATTTTTTCACCGCGAATTATTCACTAATACTTGAGTATAATACACTCAACTGCTGACAAGAGATAGGCCCTATATCTGGAGAGCGCACTAAGGGCTGGGTTATGGCTGCGTAAATCCCTCCCTAACACTTCCAAGGGTTCTTCTATAATAATTATACGCAAATTTATCTCGTTCTTTGTCTCGTAAAAGGGCAGTGAATTAGCGCTAACTCTGTAATTTGGCTACGTTTTTACGCACTCTACCCAGCGACCATTAATCACCCTGAACCGTTTAAGTTAATAGGGGATTATGTCCATGAAAGGAGTGAGTACGTCTTTTCCCTCTTTATGAAGAATTTTCAAGCTGAAAATTTGTTTTAAAATAAATGTTTTTATTACTCCTTTTTACATAATATTTGTTCACGTCTTTAAAAGAAAACCTTGATAGAATAAAATTAGAAGAAATAAATGCAAGTTTAGTGCGAAATTTATTTTAGTATCTCTCCATAACTTACTTCAACGCAAGTAAGCTATTGTAGCTTAATTTGTTTTTTTGTTAATACTTTTATTTAGATCGAGTCGCAGATTTTCATTATTTTAAAACAATAAACTTTTAAATTGAAACATATAACAACATGAAATGTTAATGTTTATAAGTTAATTAATAAATTATAATATTATAATTAGGTTTTAATAATAATAATAATAATTAATCTAATCATTTGCCATATATTTTATCGTAGTTGAACTCTTTGAGAAACATGATTAAATAATTTTATCTTAAGTAAAATGAGGCCCCTCCTGAAGCTGACAAAAGTATCAGAATAATTAATGATTGATCAGTTTAATTCTATCGCCTAAAAAACATACCAAGGAATCACAAGCAATAGCCAAATTATGTTTTTATAATTTTTTGTAAACATAATACAGCTTAATAGAATCGGTGATACTTTTTTACTATTCATCGAAAAGAGACAAATCGATTGGTGTACAATAATTATTAAAAAGAAAGCATATTTTCTGAGCTACTAACCAAAAACACTTAATTTTGTTCATAACTTTTTTTTTCTTTTAAAGAATTCCGGGATTTCATTATATAAACCTTCCCATGGTGAAAGGAAACATTCTGAAAAAAAAAAAGCACGTAATTTGGTCCAATAATTCAAAAAAGGTTATTGTGGACGATTGAAAAAATCAGTATCATTTTTTAAATGTTGTAATTATAAATCTTATTTTTGCAGCCAGTTCTTTTTGTTTCTATATAAATTAATTCAGTATTTATCCTTGTTCTCACATTATTGATAAATAAAGTGCGCAAATTGTTTAGTACTATAGAAAAATAATAGACTAGTTATGATGAGCTATTACTGGGTTTTAACGTTTTAAGAAAGTTACAAGTTTTTATGTGTCAAAATTTGAATATTCTATTGGAGAATCGTATTATTCTGTTTGATCAAACCGCCTAGTAATAGATGCTTTGAATGGGAACTTGATTGCAGTAATCGTTTTTGGGGTTGAGGCAAGAGGTTTTGCTTCAATTAAACGCCTTAGTTGACTCTGCTATTGATTCCTTGCCAGGCTTGGAGCCAGTCACTTCTGTTCAAGATAAGCTGTTTCCTTTGAGGTCCTTGCTCTAAACAGCTTACAACACATAATTATTCGGCTAGGGGCAGATATCCTATTGAAAAAAAATTGTAGTTCTCCTGGTATTTCTTGGGGCTAATATTCGTACGATTAAAAGTGCTTAGAGTTATATATATTATTTATTTAGTGTATTTTATTTATTAATTATATTTAATATTATTGTTACAATCAATTATTTATTGTTGATTTTTGGTTTTAAATACTAATCCTAGTAAATAACGTAATTATACTGTTATGGTATTACAAAAAAATTGACTATCCTTTCCCTTGAGCTTTGAGAAACGGGGCAGATAAGCAAGGAAAATCAGATCAGGAGGGTGGATCAGGGTAGAAAATAATCATCGCAAAGCTGTAACTAACCTTGAATGCTTTCATTAGTTCTAGAATCAATATTCTTGTTTTCTCCAATTTATTTCATTTGTTTTCATTCTATGTCTAAATCTCATCAACATGGGATGGTATGTTTTCGCCGTGTTTGGTTTATTCTTCGATTGTCTGCTGTACACCCATACTGTATTCCAGGTGGAACGGCTCCCTCCTCCAAGTGGAAGGTGAACAATTATTTTTTTTAATCTTGAATTTTTTTTGTATTACATGCATGTAAATGGCGCTTTTATCGTGATGTCTTAATTGAAAATAAAAGTTATTTACAAATTTAATACTGTTAAATATATCTTTTTAAATTTAAATGAACAAATATTACCAGAGGTTTTGCTATCCTGCTTGGAATTTGTTAAAAAAAGATACCCATTAAATAGACAGACTTAGCAGAGTCAAAGTATTTAATATTTTGAATTTTCTAGAAATAGGGGAAAAGAGGAAAATGGACGATCCCTTACTTATGTGTATGGAATTCCTCTGGCATAAAGGTGGTTCCTTCCTTCTCCCCTACAGAAAATTCCAGGATCTCCCACTGGCTCAATGCTCTTACTATAGAACTTGTTTTTTATAATCATTTTTAAAGTACACAACATGCAATAATTAAAGCAAGATATTGGTTTGCTGCTTCTTGTTGTTTCAAAATATTTTATTCTTTATTTTTTCCTCTTTTTTTTTTTTTTTTTTTTTTATTAAAGCTTTTCTATGAAAATCCGTATTCGCAGCTGTTATGAAAACAATCATTTATGATTTAAATTATGCAAAGTTAGAGTATATTGTATAAAATTTAATAATTAATACTTTTATATTAATTTGGTTTAATTTATTTATTTATCAACCTTTTAAATCGGTGATTCCTTAAGTTTATATTATTAAACAATTTTAATTTTTATTTATAAGAGTTGATCTATATTATTTAATTCTTTTTGTTTTTCCTATGTTTTTGGTTGCAATGTATATATTTTATCAGAACATTTCTATTGTAAATAGTTTTATTTTATAATTTAAGTTATTGAAAAAGCCTTATTAAAATTCGAAAATCAAATTCCTGAAAATAAATATTTTGAAATGGCTTCCATCACAAAATAAATTGAAAATATTTGTTTATATTTATGAAAGTAAAGCTTTTAATTTTTATAGTTAAGTGTTTAAGTCAACCCCTTTTTTTAATTAATATTATATTCTGATTTCTCTAATAGTTGTTAAATTAATTTATCTTTACTGCATCAACTCATTAAGTAATCAGTAATGTAAAAATATATGCGAACGCGGTTTCAGGGCTCACTGCACACCCAGAACAAGCAAGGTCAGAGAGTTCGTGCCGCTGCTGAGCATTGTTCGCACGCAAGTGGTGTCACTGTGGGATTTTATGAATACCTCTCTCAGAACTGGATACGTTAAATATTCTAATAATACTTCTTACGTTGCCTTTACAATTTAGGTTCAGTTTCATATACAATGATTTCGTAATTTCATACCATTTAACGTTTGAGTTCAATGTACCCTCGACACGAAGCTCACTTACGATATCTTGAAAAATAATTATCGACCTTTAAGTCATTTTTATTTCAAGTAAACTGTATTTGATAGTGACTGATAAAGAGCTGGTGTATAAAGATGTCCTCATGAGACCCTTTAAAACATTAACACTAGAATTAACGAAACTTTAGGGAACGTACGAATACATACGTATCATATAATGAGGGAAAATACGATGGTATTAAAAGCGAATGACATTTTGTTATTAAATTTCTTATGGCCTTAGTTTATGTAAGCACTAAACCCGATCTTGCCCACGCTGTTACTGTTTCCATATAAATATTTCTTACATCTAAATTATAGCTACCTACACGCGCCCAAGAATGTTGTTAAAATGACTGGGATCATCGAATATGGTCAGCAATCATAAAACTGGTTGTGAATCGGTTTATATGTTAAATTATAAAATAAAAATATGATGTTAAAACGCTAAAAGGTTTCTGTAGGAAGATAGACCGGTGGCTCTCAACAAAGATATCAAAATGGTAGAAGAAAACTATTTATTGTTAGCCAAAAATTTTTTCTACCATTTTGATACATTTATTGACCGCCACCCGAACTATCTTCCTACAATCTACTTCGTACAATACCTTCGTCCAATCTAAAAGGTTTTTGTTTTGGTTAATTATATACCGGCAGTTTCATAGTGATATTTTTTTATGAATTTTAGTTACGTTAAAATATTACACATCAATATCTGGATTTATTTACTTTTAGTTCTTTACAAATGTCTTATTTTTATATCTGTTGGAAAGTTTTGACAACCATAAAAAAATACTTTATATACTTTTATAACTTTTCGGTTTTTAAATCTTTCTTTTTGAACAACATCTGGACGAACGACTGACATGGAATCCTCATACAAGATTGAAAAGACAGGAAACTGCTCGTCAATTTCGATTATTACTACACTTACCAGACTAACGGTCTAAACTTCCAATGTATTACAAAAGACTAATCTGCATGAATATAGTAAGGCCTATCTGGACATACGGAGTTGAGCTTAGGGGCTCCACTAAACCTTCGAATTCCTCTCGTATTCAATCCTTACAGTCCAAAATCCTTAATGCTTCTTGTCACAAATCAAGTCATCCATCAGGACCTCAATGTTCTATATATTGCCGATTTGGCCAGAACCATATACCAATCCTTGTATGATAAACTCCCCACCACCCAAACCAACTTGTTTCTAACCTGGCATCTCCTTCAATAATTGATAATCCCCCTTGGCGTCTGAAAAGAAGATGGGTCCGAGATCTTACGTTATTGAAGTTATATCAATGGATAGATTCTCCACATGTTTGTAACATGTCATTTTATATCTATAGCAAATTTACAAGTTGTATATAATTGTATACAGTTATAAATGGCAATAATTAAATGATTAAAAAAAAATCTTTCTTATGTCCATCTAAAAATTAATGTCTAGTAATAACAGCACAAGCAACATCATGCATTATCACGGAATCACTCATAGATACTTTTAAAAGCTTATTAAAAAGGACCTTTTTCTCAAAAATTCCCGATGCTAATTAAATGAAATATTATATCTGGCATATTACATTTAATGAATCTTTTATTTAATCGTTCTTAACTATAAGAACAATACGAGATATAATTTGGGATTTTATTTTAGGTTTTGAATTGTGTTGTTTCCTAAATTGAAAATTATACTACATTGTATAGTAACCATCTTGATTCAGTTGCTCCTCAATGTTGGCAACATTAGGATAAAATTTCGAGCTGATAAATGAAGTGGATTTCAATAAAAAGGGTACCTAATGATAGAAAAAAAAAGATGGCTTTTCAGGAAAGGATATTGTAGGAAAGAATAACTTTTTTCATATTTTTAAAATATACCTGTAATAAAAAAAAAAAATAATAATAAAAATAAATGACTTACTTCAACAGTCACTTGCAGTGCTCAGAAAATCATAGAGTAAGTACTAGTCAATCCGAAAATGCTTTTAAAATAATAACCAGAACAAATCTCATTTTTCTTTTGTTTTTCAATTAATGACCTTATGGAATTATTTGTCAATACTCTATTTCTATGCATCTATTTGTTACCATGAGTGCTAAATTCATATTAAACAATAAAATATTTAGATTACGCCTACATTTGTAACAGTATTGGCTATTTAATATAATACAGCTTGCAATATGTATATGAAATATGCTATTTATATCATTTTACCTATGTTGCTATAATTATGAGCAGGAAACGCGTGATTTAAGAGTATGCGACACTTGATTCCATGTGACGCAAGCTACTTCAAAATGTGTTACCCCCTTTGCAAAATATATTGCATTCCCTGTTGAATATATTATGATGATATAAACAAGGATACGTCGACCATCAGGTGTCATTGATGAAACATACCTCTAGCACTCCCCTGACGTCACAGGAAGCCGCTCCTCACTGCTACATTAATATCACAACCCACGCAAGACTCAAAGCCCTTTTTGTGTACATCTAGGGTTGAAGACTACTTTATCACGTTGCTTATCATAGCAATACTTATTTTTAATAATTATATTTCTCCTCATTTATAAATCCATACTTGCCTAGTAAATGGCAGTAAGTGACTGATTAGTTATTGGTTATTTGAATAGGATAAATTAGTGATAAGTGAGACATCACATTGGTACGCGTTACTTCTGTTCTTTATTAAATTTTCATGCAGTGGACTATTGAATTGGTCAATTGAATGGCCCACAATACAACAAAATCGAGGCAAATTTTGTGCTCTCCAGAAAGGAGCATCATTGAGGTGTTTCACTGATGGTCCTCCAAAATTTTGACTACAAAATAATGAATAGTGAAAAAAAGAATACAACACCCAACATTTTGTTTCTGTTTTATAAATCCAATCGATATTTTTTATATAGCATTTGTAAATAATTAATTTTAATCTTAACATTTTTTAAACTTCATTTGATCTAATCCTTAATAAATCTTCCAATAATGTCAAAGTCGGAACTTTTAAAATAGCATTACGAATATAAGAATGAATATAAAGGTCATAAAAAGTGTTTCATGTTATTTATTGGCTGAAAAAGAGATTAAAGATAAAGGCAGATTTACATTTTAAATCAGACCATACGAAAAAAAACAAACTTGAAAATGGTTATGTGATTCCTAAATGTCGTCTTTATTCACTCATAGAATAAAATACAAAATACAATACTATATGTTTATTCACTATCACTTGTATGCCATTTTGACAAAAATACGGAGTAATCATTTTAAACTCATCATAGATTTTCATATGATTTACGAAACGAGGGATACAGAATTTCACATAAATTGCATAATTGATTATAAATTTTAAATCGTCCGTTTCGAGAGTGCTGATATGCATATTTAATTACATTTTAATGACTCAAATCTTGTAACGGAATTCGAATAATTTCAGTCGACACCTATTATGTTAATTTTAATTTGTACTACATCGTTTTCAATGTAGTAGTTGTTCGACATCCCATGTTAATAAATCTGTCGTTATAGTTTAAATAATATAATTTTTTTCCTTTTTGATCGAAAAGGCTACTTGTGTTAATGTGAACGAAGGCTGTGATGATCTGACAGCTGATTCATCCAGTTAATCAATACAGCCTCCATCACATTTGTTTGGTCTTTCCATCTGTCACTGTATATTCCACCAGATGAAAATTGTGTACTTCTAATAATTTCTAGTTTATAATCCATCACTGTAATATATACTGGCTACCCTTTGAAGAACGTCGTCATACAGTTTGTCAACTCTTTGAGATGCAAATTATTTTGGTCCCCTTTGATATTCAGATATATGAAGGAAGGATCAAAATGACAGGATGTAGAAAAAAACTCTTAGAAAGTGTTCACTCGAACAGTGGTTCACATTTATTTTTCACCACACCATTTTTAGACAAAAAAATTTCGCGGGATTCCTATTTGGTTAAAAAAAAATCGCAACACCATTGTCGAACCAAAAAAAAAATCAAAATGTCCCCAAAATTATCACTGGAGTGGTTCAGCATACAGGAAAATATATTTGTTTATGTCAAATTTATTCTGCACTAGAATATGTCCATTGCAGTAGATCAAACGCTTTATCACAGTGTTTTTGTTTAAAACTTAAGACTTTCCTTTTTTCTTAAACATTTTTTTTAATTTTTTGTTTTATCAAAACAGAAAATTATCGATAATAATAAAAATATAGGGTGATTGTGATAAGTGAATCAAAATATGTTTTTTATAATTTAGGATCAGTTACTATATTAAGAGGGCCAGTGATAGATTAGATGCCTTTAAAATTTTAATCAAAGATACCTCATCCTGAAATTTAAATAAAATTGTACGTGCTTTTTGTCATAGGCATATCCCATCTGAATTAATGATTTTTTAATTAATAAATTAATTATTCAAATTCTGGATGATCATTTTTTTTTTTTAAATTTTGTAGATATCTAACTTATAATTTATTTAGCTTATACCTGACTGTATTAAGGATTTTTATGAAAACCTCTTCCTATTAATATCTCATGCCTTACATTTTTTTATCAACGTTTAGGTGCTCTTTTTCAACCTTCAGGATCTGAAATAGGTTTACTATTTTATAAAATAAGCACCTTTTTTTAAACGTGAATATTACTTTTTAAATACATGATACTTTTATGTCAGGAAAAATCTCCGTTTTGATTTTAATAATGCCATGATGATATTAATAAAAATAAGCAAAAATAGAAAATTAAAAAAGCCTGTCATAAATATTGCAAAGCATATTAAAATATTGTATAACAAAACATATTAGTAATGGCATTAATTACAAATCTCATACATTAAATTTGAATACTAATCATGCAGTTATAATACACAAATTATAGTTACAAATACAAATATTTTTAAACAATAGAAACATTAAGATAGTAGGAATAAAAACAAGGTTAGACCGAGGCAATAACATAACGAGAGTAGTAATGGGGATGCTTTAAGCAGATATGCGTTCAGTCAGAATTGAGTCCAGTCAGTTCAGAGTGATAGTGAAACGAAAATACTTTCATGTATAAAATTTTAAAATAAAGTACGATTTATAGAATTATGAATACATATCGAGATGACAATTTAACTACTGATAAGATCGAAACTACAATGTATTTAAAAAGTAAATTCATGCTTTAACAAAGGTGTTATTTAATACAATGATAAGTTTATCTTGATTCTGAAGATAGAGGAAGAGTTCCGAAACGTTGATGAAAAATTTATGAAGATATTAATATGAAGGAGTTTTCAGAAAAATATCCCAAACAATAAAAAGAAAAACATGTTATATAAAATACAGCATTATTAGAAAATTTCAACATTTAGTAGATTCATTGCATTGCTAACTACATCGGGACGAAATTGCTTACTGAAAATTGAAGTAGATTTGGAGAAAAGGAATCCAACGATAAAAAAAAAATTAAATTCCACTTTTCAGGACTGCTTAATTACTAAATACTTTATTTCATATTATTTTTAAATAAAAAGCTACAGTATATTTACGGTAATAAAAACGTCACATTGCTTGATCTTATTATAAATATTATAAAAAATTGAGTAGTCAATTATTTTCGTGATGGAGAATTATTTTTGTAGAGAAGTGGTATTTGTAAATCAGTGATTCCCTTAACTGAACATACAAATGAAACGATTAGTTTCAAAACCTGCTCCATCCACTTTTTTCAAAAATTGTTTAGTCTTCACAATTTCTCAGTACACATTCGTCATTAATGTTATATTGGCTTGAGTTTCAATTAAATATTAAACTAGGTTCAAAATCGCAGGATCTCCAAGGTCAAATAGAGTCATACACAAGCATTTGTTTTGCGTGTCTCCAGTATTATGATTTAAAATGGATTAACATTTTGACCAAAGTATCAGCATTTCAGCACAATTTACACGATATTCAAGAAACAAGCTTCTTACCTAAGTTCCCATGAAATAAAAAAAATGAATTATACTATAATTATTATCGATGTTAATATGATATTCGAATTATTCCTTCAATTGTTTGTTCCTGAATAGCGCTGAGTCAGTGAAAGTTGGGCGCGTTGCCTTGGCACACACCTCTTGTGTCCTTTCTTATTACGTCTTCTCACTTTCACCCTTATGCTGTATAACGAGCTCCATATGCACTTTTTCTTATATTAATTTGTTTTAATCAATTATTAGAGAGGTATATCAATTGTAATAATCCCTCATAAAAGTTCAGATATAGTTAACATTGTGGTTAGCACTAGAATCATATTTATGAAGATGTTAATATAATAATTATACTAAAAAATCATTTCAGATAATATGCTTGATTTCCTTATTACAGTGGTAATAATAGCTTTATAAAAAATAAATTTAATTTGTTCAAATATATTTTCATGTTATTATTTAATTTCTTTTGTTATTCTTTAATATATTTAATTATATCTGTATCAGACATGAGGCATCAATTCAAATATTGTATGAATTTTAAGAATGATAGAAAATAATTTTGGGATATAATAACAAACTGTTGAACATCCTTTGCTTTAATATTTAATGTAGAAGTAAAATATGTTAAATATAATTTGTATTAAAAAAAAAATTATTTGTTTATGAAATCAATGAAATATAATTAGTCCAATTGTGTCGTAGCGCTATTCAAACAAATTTAAAAAGACATAGTAGCTTGATCATTTTCATCTGACGCCATGTTCCAATTTTCACCAAATTTTAAATTTTGCTCGATTTAACTAAGATTCCAACTTGAGACCGTCTCCAAATCAGGGTTTAGCGGTGTGGATTGACCCGGAAGGATTCCCTTCTATAATATTTGGGGTTATGATAAATATATCTTGTGGGATTTACATGTCGTATATCGACCAATACACGATAAAATTGTCGGTTAAGTTATGATAAGTAAGGCTATATTCGTACCGTTTTCAACTTTAGCCACTTTTTCTGTGTTGCTCTTATCATTCCCCAACAAAGGACGATATATAACTTCAATCCATTCCTTGCTGACATATGTTGAATACTAATCCATCACACAAACATAACCTTCTTGTAAGAGTGACAATTTAAGTAAAAATTTACACTGTAAATATTTGACAAAGTAAAAATTTTGAAACACCAGCGGAAGTAACTAGTTTAGATCCGACCTTTTTTTATATAACTATTATTAATAATTAATAAGCTTTTGCCTAATTGTTACACATCTTAAACTATATTTAATAAAACTGAAATCATATTTTGTACTTTTGACTTTTAAAAAATAATTTCAAAATTTCACACTTTACAGTAGGACTCTAATATATTAATAATATCTTACAAATTTAGCGAACTGTCTGCAACGAGACCCACATCATCTCCTTACATTAGGGGTATTCATGCTGTTGTGTTAAATGTAAAATGTTTTGCCTTGTTCAATGTTATAATCGATTGTGAGCCGCCCTATTTAAAGTCGTGTTAAATGGTAAATGCATAAGATCTAGCGGATTTTTTGAGCAACTTGTTTTATAACCTTTCCTTCCAAAACTTCATGTTATTGATTACTTCTACTAACTTTAGAAGTAAATAATTTATTACAACATGCCTAAATTAAGTGAAAAGTGGAAGTTGTGTGAAAGTTAGGCTACTTGTTGATCTCCTGACTTGTGAGGAGCAGAATCAAGATGAGTTAATTGACAAATATCATTATATGATTATTATTATTGTCGTCCATTGATTTATTAGTTATAAAAAAAACCAAAACAATACTTACATGCAAACAAAAAAAAAAACTGCTAGCAAGTAACCTAAAAAATTAAACAAAATGATGACGAGCTCAGCTGGTCTGTTGCGTAACATCATTCTCCATTTAACAGACCTAGTAAAAGATTCTCAACCATGTTAAGGGGCCTTTACATTTTTGCCAAGCCATGGCGAACTCAGACATACGCTAGCATATGGACGGGTGGCTTGGCTTGGTTGGCCTAGGCTCGTTGCCGATCCGTCGAGAGTCGGTTTTTTGGAGACAGATCAAAGGGGTTCGTGAGAGCGCTCGTGTAGCATCTCAACCATTGTTCTTTGTCTAGTTGCAACTGAGAGCTGTTAGGAGGTTAAAGGTGTTTTTTGGTACTTTTTATGATAAGTTTTATATTTAATCTTATTTATTTATATTTAATTTCCATTCATTTTCTTTTTTTGTAATAAAAATAATACAATCCAAGTGCAATGGCTGAAACCATGCTCTTTGCTTACCGAGCATTTGTACAAGATTCCGATTCGTGGCGAGCGGCCAACATGTGGATCCACCTTTATAAGTAATATCGTTTTAACCTGGTAAAAGATGGAAATATTTCACCATTTAACATGAGTTTTCCATTTAACATGTGAAATCCAAACATCATGAACACTTCTATTATTTATTTTTCTACTATATGCGGTTTTCAAGTGATATATCTCCATTAATTTTTACATTATACTGCAAAATATTCATAACTTTAAAAATGAGAACTTTTCTTTTTGTATTTTAAGTGATTAATACGTGTTTTCTTCGTTTCTTGTTAAGATTAATCAATTTAATTATTTCATATTGTAACTAAAGTTTGTGGTCTTGTAAAGCCCTTGTCTGGTAAGAGATAAATCGTCCTTGGAAGACTATACAATGCAGAACTGATGTCTTCGTGACCTGCAAACATCATGACGTACCCACGAGGATGGTTGAGTTACTCACTCACCTTTGAGTACTAAAGCACTCACGAACCCGCAGCTCTATTTACAGCCGTTCGCTATTTAGACTCTCGAGACCTCCGTCCTCCAAATACCTGGGCCCTCCACCCACCTGGTATTGTGGCATGTACCTGGGCAGATGGTGTAGCAGCTGGTGGCTCAGTAAGTGTGCTACCTGTGCCGAGTGTGTTGCCAATCTCTTATAGTCCATGTGTCTTGTGTTACCTAGTTTATTCTACAGCTATTCGTAAGTCACATTATATTTATTGTTTTTGTATATTGGTTGATATTTCATGATGTCAAAGTTTCAACTTTACCATAATCTTGTCTATTCATTTACATTCAAATTCAAAAAACAGTTATTATTACTTTCTTAATTCTGTGAAAAATAGACGATAATAACTTAAAGAAATGACTACATTGTAGTCATAATCTTTGGATTAGAAATTTCGTATTTATTCAAATTTAATTTCGGAATTTTTTTTCTTGTTTTGTGAAGAAACCCATTCATTACTTCATTAATTTATTTAACGTCCAAAGAACGTTTCGGGTCGTTCGCCCATTATGTAATTCATTGGTCTTCATAAACTATATGCTAGTCATGTCAACCCTGATTAAAAGAACCTTTCATTACTCATATGTACTTTTTCATTGTATGTCTTAACTCAAAATTATCACCTGTTTTACTATGTCCACCTTCTCTGCATCATTTCAGTGCACTGTGAATTTTATTCCCACTTCTCTTATTATTATCTATTACTAATTTCTTCAGCTTTCTCTTCTATTTATTTTTTAAAAAACATTTTACTCAGTCTTAATATTTTCTCTTTCCACACTTTTTAATTTTTATCACAGTTATTTTTTCTATTTACATTAAAAATAAATAAGTAAATGTAAAATTTAATCATCTTATTAACCTACACTTACTGGAGATTTTCCTTGCTCAAATTGTTATTGATTTATTTTAAGAAATGATTAAAAATTTAAAAATAATACTTTATTTGAATTACATAAAAAAATAAAAATAAAACAAATCATAATTTGAATGGTTAGAGTATTAGTGGATCTCTTCGAAGAAATAATTTATTGGTGAGATATCAAAATAAATGCTACAGTGTATTCGAATAAAAAAAATCAATGAGATAGAATATTGTTCAAGAAGGGCGAAAAATCTTATATTTGGTTTTTATTTTGAAATAGATTTCCTTAAAAAGCCTCATTATATTTTCAAAAATATCGTAATAATAACAATAACGCGTTATCTTTGTTATGTAGCGTTGTGGTTTGTGGGTCAAATGGAACATGTGGGTAATTATATTACGAACAGCTGGCCTCCACGATGGTTGACTCATTCATTATTGGCAGGCTTCCATCCCGTCAAGGACGGAACTTCCTTCTGTCTTGTGTGAATTTATATATCTTTATTTTGACTATTAATAATTTTAGAACTATATTTTTGTTGCATTAATAGTTGTTAGTATAATTGTATATACTAAGCCCTCTTTTTCATCTTTGAAGATTCATTTAAAAAATATTTCTTACAATTGATAACAAAAGATAATAAAAAGTAAAACCTTAACTTCATATGTTTCACAATAACGAAAAAAAAAAAGTTAATAACAATTAAATATCTGTACAGCTACAACCCATGAATGAAGTGCAGTACTTCGTAAGGAAGTACCGTTACGAGACCAACGGTTTTACAAGGTGATTTGTTTAGAACCCTGCTCGACCGCCTAATCTTTACCCAATTAAGGATACCTACTTTATGAGGCTGAGTGGACCCTTGAGAGCTCCTTAACCCATAGGTTTGACGGTGACGACTTTTACAGTGAAACAGAAAATAATTATCGGCCACAGCCCGGATTCGAATCCGAGTCTTTGAAGTTAGTAGTACAATGAGTAATCGATGAGCAACCAACAAGTTGAGTTAATACAGAGATTAAAAAAGAAAATGCTGGTAGATGGAATGTCATCGGTGTTATGGTTGTGTATATTTGAGTTAAATCTCTATGCAGATGGAATTCACCAATTCACTTCACTGTTCATGTACAAAAATACTGTTTAAAAGATTTTTATGGCTATGGAAATAAAAAAAGCTGCAAACCGAAATTGAGTTTAAGAACATTGCAAACAGGTTAAAATCAGTTGGAACGAATGAATATAGCGAAACAAAAATTAAAAGCAATGTTAACCATCAAATTCCTCCCTAATCCAAACCTTACATTCCAAAATCCTTCGTAAAATCCTTAATGCTCCTTACTTTGTCACAAATCATGTCATCCTCAATGTCCCATATGCTGCCGATTTGGCCAAAACCAGATACCATTCCTTCCAAGGAAAACTTCCCAACCACCCTAATCCACTTGTTTCTAACCTGGCTTCTCCTCTATTACCTAATAATCCTGGAAATAAAATGGCCGCGAGATCTTTTCCTCTAGAAATGTTATTGGAGTTCTATCAATGGGTAGATTCTCCATTTGCTTGTATCATGTCACTATGTCTCCTACAGCAAATTTATTTGTTGTATAAATGTTATACAGTTGTAAATCACAATAAATAAATGATTAAAAAAAAAAAAAGCAATGTTAAGATTTTTAGATATCGTTTATCTATTTTCTTAAAGGATTAACCCTTTCTGATTGCCGCTTATTTGCTGCATATCTCAGATAAAAACATGCCTGACATAGTCACAACTACGTACACTTATGGAATTTGCTTGACAAGTAATGTGAACATAGTGTAAATATTCTTAAGAAAGAAATAGTTTTTTATATTCTTGGAGCGTTAGTAAAGTTCGAAACACTTCCGTATGAGGTATTCATAATTCCAGTGTCCACCGAACTGCGAAGAGACCTCCTAGAATTCATGAGCCGTGGATAATTTCCCTTACGACTTGTCAAGGAAGAAGAAAATGAAACAAAAGTGGTCTGAGATCACCTCAAGACCTGCCGAAACGAATGGGATTGCTTTCAAAAAGTTATAAGGAAACTAATGCCGAATTATCGAATACCAGGACGTGTGTCCTTGTGCTCAAGGATATCTAACACTGCCAGCTCAGGAAGTGTTATCTTCTTGTTGCTTTGTCGGCTAATTCGCAGTATGTCATTGGCTGTATTTTTATATACATCTCATAAGGGATTAAAATATTGGAAGGATAGAAAATATTATACCATTTAGGTCATTATATTAGTTATATAGTTGTATTATATATCAAAAATTACTGTTATATATTTTAGAAAATTTACTTTTAATGACATATGAAATAAAATATATAGAAAATAAAATTATGTAAACTTGGGTTCTGTACAATTATTTTTGTTATAAATAATCGATAAAAAAAGGGTAGAGAAAATGTTGTAAATTTAAATCTTAATAAATTAGGTTGTTCAGATTCCAAAGACCTTGGTGTTTAATATAAACCGAATTGTAATATCTGTTACTAAGTTACTAAAAAATTGAATTTTTATTGAAAACAAATATACTATAATATATATTTTAGTGCATTTTTTGAATGATTCAGGTTAAAATTTGTATTTATGACGAAAAAGTGTATTATAGTATATTTTATTTAAGGACTTCAATTAAAATGTTAGTAATCGAATATCTGATCGTGATTATCTGTCCCATGTGATGTAAATGGAAATTATTGAGAGAATTTTATTAAAATTGAGATTGTAGTTTTTTTTTTAAATTTTAATATTCATTTATTGCTATTTACAACTGTACATTATAATACATTTAGTAAATCTGATCTAAGTTTAATTGGAGTGTTACAGGCGTGTAGAAACTACCCATTGGTAGCACTCTAATGACATTTTACATTAGCTGGTCTCGTGGTCATCTTCTTTTCAGGCACCTTGGAGGATTGTCATGAATGGAAGAGGGTGCAAGATTAGAAACTAGGGGGTTTGAGAGTTTATAATGGAAGGAGTGATATCTGGTTCGGGCTAGATCGGTTACATATGGAACATTAAGGTCTTTATATATGATTTTATTTGTGACAAAGTAAGGAGCAATGAGGATTTTACGAAGGATTTTGGATTGTAAGGATTGAATACGAGAGGAATTCAAAGGTTTAGTGGAGTCGCAAAGCTCAACTTCATATGTCCAGATTGGCCTTATTACATACGTGTAGATCAGTCTTTTGTAATGTGTTGGAAGTTTAGACCGTTTGTCTAGTAATAGTCGAAATTGATGTGCAGTTTCCTGTCTTTTCAGTCTGGTGTGTGGATTCCAGGTTAATCGCTTGTCCAAATGTAGTCCAAGGTAGCGGATCTGTTCGACAGGGGTAAGAGTAACATCATTAAATGAAACTGTAGGGCAGTCAGTAGGTTTACGACGAAGGGTAAAGGTGATTTGATGGGATTTGTTGGAATAAGATTTCAGATTTAAGATACTATTATAAGCCTAATATACGTCAATTGAGTTTTCATTTATGATAATTTACGTTCCGTGTTCACTTAAGACTTTTTTTTATTTCGAGAGAATATTAAACCAAGTTAAAATGCAATAAAATTCAAGAAATCAAAATTTTCAGATAAAACTTTAGCCTTGTAGCAGCATTGTAATACATTCGTAATTTTAGATAAAACAATATATTTTTCACATTCGTTTAATTATTCTAGGAAACCCTTATTTACATTATTTCGCTTTAAATCTCTTAACTTGTAAGTTCGTTTTATCTGAAGAAATAAATTAAACTTACTGAATATAAGTGTTTATCGGCTTACTTTGTTATTTATGATCCGTGTAGTATTTGGTTAAGATGAATAAGTGTCATATATTTAATACTTATAATCAAAAGAAAAATATATTCATAGGGAATATTTACCATTTGTACTGATTTATTATTTATATAATTTATGTTAAAATAAATAAAGTGATAATGGCATTTTTAATTAAGTTCTTGGAATTGCAGTGTTTGGAATAAAAGGTAAAGGACCTTTTTATATTTAAATTTATTGGAATGAAATTATTTATTACAATTATGTTTAAATGTAGTTTATTACTTCTTGTATATCATACTTTTATCTTACATAACTTCATCTTACATACATTTTAGCAAGTTTTTTAATTTTCTAATCTACTTCTGCCTCTAACTTTTTCATTTTATCGACAAAAAATGTTAAAAAATAATAACTTTTTTCATTTTGATTATAGTTTTTTCGTATAAATTGAAACGCATCTCATGTTATGTAATGGTCATTATATGATTGTTGAATAAAGTTAATGTACCTACGTATGGTGCTTGTTAGATGGTTTATATTCAGATTGCTAATACTATTGAAGTAGTTGTTATGTATGTACTGTTTGAAATCTTTGTGTCTATTTATATTTATAGGGCTACCGTTTGATTGGTGAGGTTGTTAAGTTGTATTTTAGATTAATTATGCATGAGGTGTTTGGCAGATGCTTAGCCAAGGTTAGCGGAAAGCGCGCTTGCCTGTCTCGGTTCGCAATTATACACACACTTGTACATCCAACCAATACTTGCTTCTATAAATATCCTTTCAAGGAAATTTATTGGTACTAATATATTACATCATGCATCATCACCTGCATGGTAATTAGCTTTAGATTAATCATTGTTTCATTTTTTTTTTTGGTTTTTGGACCTGCCGATTTGTGTTTTGACTTATTTATTCATTCAAGTATCTTTCTTTTTGTTTTGTTTTTTAAATATATATTTTTTTTCTTTTAATTTTTTTTTTCTGTAAACTGATCAACTGCGGCGAATATTACGTCTTTGGCTTAATTTGAAATTGCTATCAAATGATAAATTCGTTTAATTTGTTAAACCGATCGAAAATGGGTAGCGGATCACTGGAGAGAGTCTGATAGAGTGAATTAGGGAGAATAATTTTTTCAAATAAAAGAAATAAAATTGTATAATATAAAAAACAAAAATTAAAATATCTCTATTTAGTCTCTAGACGAGTATTGATTGTAAAAGGTTTTGTTTTATCATGTAAATATATTTATTATATATATATTTATATA
>NW_027115892.1:2572498-2574426 GCF_000696795.3 Halyomorpha halys
AAAATAAATAAATATGGTTTTGTTTATTTATGTTGTTCTTTGCTGACCGCACCCCCCGACAAACTTCTTCAAGCATTAATCTACGGTCAACTATCTACACCTCAATTAACAAGTTTTAATTGAATCAATTTTAAGCAGAGCGAAAATCAAAATGCACCTATACATGAAACTATGTTTTCCACCATTACATATTATAAGGTGCAACTGTTCTGTTTCGAGATCTCTACATGTGGCTTTTAACACAACAACCTTTGTATTTTGTTTCATTACGATCAACTATCACGCAAGAACTAGTACAGCAGTACTTCAATGACAGTATGTACTGTCATGACGGCAACTAATGCAGGACACAACAGTCAATGCAACAACAGTCAACAATCATTACCTGAACTGTATCGCCGTTTTGAAGAGACTTTATACTATTTTTCTCGTATCAACTTGTTACAAACACTATATCTCTTCACATATGAATAAGCTTTGTTAGTAACTTATTATTTAGTACATTGAAATTGCAACTAGTAATACATAGTTATTTGAAGAAAATTACTACGCTTCAGTTTGTATATTTATAGACTGGCGATCAGCCTTTTTTTCTACCTAGTGTGCTCTCGGAGAAATGATTCAGCCATGTTCACTATTAGCGCCTTATAATTACTAAGAAATATAATTATTATAATTTATATATATTATAATATACATATTGTTGTATATTCTAGTAAGAATGTAGATATTTTCCATTACTTAAAATAATTTTAGTGTTGTATTAAATAATTAGCTTCCTATGTTTTGTCACCACATGTTTCATCAGCCCACTGAAGAACCTAAGGACTTAAACAAATCCTGTCCTTGACTCCATAATACATCAGTCATTCACTCTTCCAGGATACTCCTTTCATTCGTCCTTCCTACCATTGTTTGATTAATTTATTAATGAAAATTATCCTTCTACTGATTTATTATGTATTCCTATTGTAGTCTCGCGTCCCACGGGTCTTGTATGTTATTTTGGTAACTTTATTTATAACTTAAAAACAATAATTTATTTTTCACTGCATTTTAAATTTTCCTTTATCATATCTTTATGCTTCCTTCTGTTTATGGAGGAATACTTAAAATATAGTGACTAATCTTTATGTAAAGAAAACTTCTAGACGAGTATTGATTGTAAAAGGTTTTGTTTTATCATGTAAATATATTTATTATATATATATTTATATATTTAGCTTTATATGGCTAAATAAAGCATTTCTCTATATTAAACGTGACTCTATTAAACATGTATCAAGACTTTCATTTCTACATCCTTTTGTGCAGCAGCATTTTCATAGTTTTGATATATTCTTGTATTATTATTATTATTTTTTGCTGTGTTTTCGCTCAAAAATTTATTATTTTATCTAAAATATGTATTAAGATAATAAACAATACGTGATTACTTACCTTTATATACTGTTCCATTAATTCAGTTGATGATTTAAAAAAAAAAGTATATACGCACTCATCTTCCCAGCAGAATAGGTTAAAACAGGTTAACTCTATAATAAAGCTATATTACATTATACCTTCATAGCAACAGTTTTCTCTTGTCATAGTAGTGTCACGAAATTGAGTAAATCTAAATGGAGAGGTGAAAGTAAACCTAACCTAAACCTGTTTATAATCACTTAGAAAAGCGATAATTATAGTTACCGCCCAATCACTGCTGACAATATTAACAAGTTTTGAAAAAGTTTGTCGGGGGGTGCGGTCAGCAAAGAACAACATAAATAAACAAAACCATATTTATATATTTTATGCCGACGTTTCGACCTGAGTTTCAGGTCTTCATCAGGGCTATAGAATAAAAGAGATAACAACAACATTTAGAGTAACATACAATTGAAAAGGAATAGTATACAAACAAATTTAGAATTATATAAAATATTGAA
>NW_027115892.1:2574476-2579039 GCF_000696795.3 Halyomorpha halys
TTATTCTCTAGAGTAATTTCTATCAAATTTATAATGGACCTATATTTTTATATACTTATATGTATATAGTTTATTCTTGGTTTTCAGAATCATTAGCTGTCATTCCTTTTGTATAGCATGCAAATATTATCATTCCTCTCTCCTTTTGTAGTATATTCTTTGCCCTTACTAGTGATAGGGCACCTCCAGTTTTTTTTGTGATTCTATAACAACTATATGCAGACAGACTAAACAGACATTTTTTGTTATTGGTACTCCTCCACTTAAATACCAATACGCAAAATATATAAGATAATCTTTTCTGGGTAATCTATTGACTGCTATTTCATTTATCTCTTTGTGTTTTGTTCGCCTTCATTTTGAGTTAGTGTTATTCTACTCTTCCTCAAACAGACTTTGAAGCTTCTATGTGAAGTCTCCAATCCTCAATGGTTATTCTTTCTCTTGTATGAGCTGCGCACGCTCTCCTTTTCCTGTATAGGCCGTCTGGTCTGCTTTTACCTTTGTTCTCCTGTTAGATTGCAAAGACGACCCAATGAATACAAACCACAATCTATCCGTTACCATGCATGCACAGCCCGAATTTATTGGGCGTATGATATTTTTAGCTTAGAATTCATTATGTTGAGGAGAAACACATATATCCAAAATATACGAACAAAGGAGTAATTGTATAAAAAATTAAGAATGAAAGTTTGTAGATACAGCTGATATTATTTGCTGCGATCTTCATAGAAAGTGTTTCATGGTTAACTATTGTCAATATTGTTCAAGTATAGTATAAACCATTAAGATTGTGGAATTTTTAAGTCATTAAGAGCTTAGATGACTGGGATATTTCGTACAAGTAGAAAGGGATAATGTGTTTGATATCTAAGTATCTCCCTTTCAAGTTATATATTTGTTGTTTTTGTCTTTTTTTTTTACTGATCTGTATTTATTTATTTAACTATAAATTTCCAGTTTTCAATTGTTGAAAAGACTATTTTTTTTATTTGTATTATTTTTTGCCGGAATAAATTATCCTGGAGTGAAGTAATGGAAAGAGAAGATGAATGATAAACAGAAAAAAAGCGACAATTAGAGACACTAAAAATTGATATAACAAAAATGATGAAAACACTTAAGTTGACATAATGAGAAAAAAAAAAGTTAATAATAGGCACACTGCCTGAAAAGGTCTTCTAATTATGAAATGAAGATGAAATGTAATAAATAGAGTAATTTCTATTGGAAAAAAAGTTATACAAATATTTTTTGTAATACAACATATTTTATTTTTATTTTATTCCATTGATAATTATTCAAGTAGCTCTTGAACCCCTCTTTAATTTTATAACCAACGTTTAAATTTATTCTAATTACAAATTATAATTTATTTATAATAAAGGATTTAATAATAAGGTGGGAAAAATTGCTTACTTATTTTTCTTCTGTTGCAGGTATGCTTCTGTTCATAAATTACGGAATAAGAAAAGTAGATCTAAGGTAAGCTAGAGTATAATATGACAGATCAATAACTTCCAGTATTCTATTACTTCCCTGTGTTTATTATTTTTAGAATAAATATTATCTATTTCTTTACCGAATATTAAGGATTTACTTATTAAAAATAAATGAATCTGTACTGCGGCAACACATAAACGCTTAAGGGTGCAATATCTTGTAAGGAATTACTGTTACTACACCAACTGTTGTGTAAAGAGGTGATTTGGTCAGAATCTTGACCACCAGCTTTTCACTCAAATAAGGGTACCCACTTTATAAGGCTGGGTGGACCCCGGAGGATTACCGAACCCACAGAGCTGACTCACGGCTCAGTTCAATTCAAAATAATTATCTAACACAGCCTGATTCTAACCCGGGTCCTTGGCGTTGTAGCACAGTGACTTACCAATAAGCTACCTTCCCCCCCAATCCCATTTCTTTACTTATTTGTATGCTGATTTAACAAAAGGTTCAAAGATGTATTGTTTGTGTTTTAAAGCCAAGCTATTGGATACGGCTATTATAAAAATAAGGTTTTAAAATATCAAAACCCAAAAATATATATTTAAAAAAAAAATATATAATCAGTACCGCTACGACCAATGAAAGGTCACGGGTTCAGTACTTAGAGAAAGTACTGTTATTAGATCAACGGTCGTGCAAGGAGGCGATTTAAAAAATATACTTGTTAATATTTTCAGTTGTAAAAACAAATTCTATAAGTAACTATATTTTATAATTCATATGAATATTCTAAGTTCTAAAGAAACTACATACGACCTCTCAATTATTAAACATCTGATGTACAATGTTAACAAATATTTGGCTTGCGTATTTTGGGAGATTTTAATGGAAATCTTTTTTGGACAATTTTATTTGTGATGTATTAGGATTCTCTGAGAATGTCAAGTAGAATTGTAGATTGTAAGGATTGAATATAGTGGAAATAAAATGATTTCGAAAAGCTACAATCTTCTAATCCTTATTTCCAGACATGCATCATTGTAGTGCATTGATAGAGTTACTGTATAATACAGTTGGAAATATTAACGTCTGCATAAATGCTCGATTAATTAAAATTGACGGGTAGTGTCTTATCAGCATCCTTCTATGAATTTTTTTTTTTTTGGAAAAGGGCGATAAAAACAATTTTTAATAAGCCTCTGTATTGGATTTATCTTCCTATTACCCCCATTATTCTTCCACTTCCTTCTAGATCCACAAATGTCCAGATGACATCATCAGTAGTGAATCCGTTAAGCATGAAATAGAAGAATATTATTAAAGGACACAGTTGGACTTAATGACGGAGGTTTACGACATAAGGTATTATTTTATTTATTTTGATACATCAAAGACTAATCTTATATATATTTTTGTTATATTTCGATTACATCATATTTTTCATATGTTTGCCCTTTTTGTTCTTATTTTTAAGGGAAAAAAAACCTCAAAACTTTTTTATCTCTTTATTTACTTTAGACAACGTTTCAGACATTCATCCATTATCTAGTCCAATATACAATTATATTAGAAAATGTTAGATTATATTAATTATTATTATTATAACATTCAATATTAAATTTATATTATTGACAACTATAGTATTTGTTGTTTATTAATAACAATCATTACATTAATTGAGAAAATCCAATTATTATTACATTTTTATGTAATAACCTTAATTATTATTTTTTAGATATTTTCTTTAACGGATTTGTTTTGATTTCATAAATATGTAATTTTTTTCTAAAATTAATATTTTTTCAAAATTGATTAATTATGTATATTATTTTAATTTTTAATAATATTTATTTTTGTACTTATATACCATCTATTTGTCCCATTCCTGCATATTGGACCGTGTTAATTTATTTATTGAAAATGTATATCCTAACTCCACCTCTATTTATTATTTATTTTTTTCACGCATGCTAATTATGTCAGCATAATGACCGACCAGGACACTGTTTCACAATGAAAGCTAATAGTATTGGTTGATAAATACAAGTATAGAAACAACGTGGTAATAACATTAATTCTTATTTTTTTCATAATAGGAATGACTACTAGTTTATTACAGGAGTTTAAAAGTACTAAAGTGCAAATCATTGTAATTGTATTAAATTAAATCTACAACACTAATAGTATTTGTTTGTACTTCATTATGAAATTGTTTGTAAAAATTGAAAATTATTGTATTTATTATTATTTTAGTGATGTATACAGATTCCAGCTGTTTTTGCTATTATAATTTTCTTAATAAAAAGTTCTCACTGGTGCTCAACCCATATTTAATACAAAACAAAAAATCAGGCCGAGAAAAAAGGCAATTTATTGTCGTCGATCGTTCAGAAATGGTGATTCATCTTCGATTTATTGATCGTTATGAGTTATCCCGTTCTCAACTTTTATGTCAAGTTATATAGCCGGAGAGACATTGGACGTTCTAACTACTGGACACTGCAAACGACTATGAACTGAGTTTAATTGCTGCAGTAAATTGTTCTAAACTGCCGGACCCTAAGCGATTTAAAATATCCGAGACCATTCCCGTCGCTAACGACTTTAGTACTTCGGCCACCTCCTTCTCAACATAACTTTATGTAGTTATCTACATTGATAGAAATTTCTTGTGTAAATAAACATCTCGAAAGAGACCCTAAATTTGCGTTTCAGTTATTTAAAACCCAAAATTACCAATATATGCCTGTAAAAAGTGAAGCTGAACGGGTTATGAATTTATGGTCTCACATACTAGTAAAATACTTATTGATGTTGTTTGTATAGATACTTAAAAAATATTGCACTATCTGTAAAAATAAGAATTACTTTTAGGTCGGCCATAGCTTATAACATTATCAATTTAGGTGAACAAAATTATTTTAAACAATTTCATGACTTTTAATGTTCAAAAACAATAAGTATATCTTTCCTAATTATAATTTTCCAATTTATCTTACTAAAGTAAAAAATTAATTTTTGTCGAAAACGGACGTTGCAGTGAAAGAAAAGACCTATCTACTTGAATATGTCTAGTTGAACATTCTGTTTTTTTTTACAAAAAAAAATATA
>NW_027115892.1:2579089-2612060 GCF_000696795.3 Halyomorpha halys
ATATATACGTGATTATTATCGTTGCATTCTAACAATAACTACCGCAAATTAGTTGATGTCTTGTAATCTTTCAAAACAATAAATAAATGTTTCCTATTTATCTAATTCTAATAAAAATCCATTTTTCTTTGAATACGAACGTTGTGGTGATAGGTAAGACCAAGTAATTTACAACTGACTACTTGAATCTATCTAGTTAAACATTTATTTTATATATTAACATTTTGTTTGTTTATGGCCATATTTGATATAGAAAACTCTGCCAGGAATTTTTTCCTGGATTTATTTCTCCGAACGAATGTTTTCAAATCTTGCAGTTATTTTATTTATTTTTGCATTTTGTCTGATAAAGCTTTTTTTTTTTAGACCTCTATGATATAACTAATCGGTCGTCCTTTTCAAACAAAATCGTGGATGGTGTTGACGAGTTCCGAGGATTACCAAGGAGTCACTTGTGATACTGGCGCTACATTTCAAATTAGCCCGGTTGTTACAATGAAAAACCGCGTACGGTATACGAATGGATTTATTTTTATCCGACTTTTGGATTCTAGAAACTTTGAAACATGAAACCTTTAAATATTTAATTTTTATTTATTATTGTTGGACGACTAAATTACTCTCACAGCTTTAAAGGAATTAATCAGTATTTTCAGTCTAAAGTGGTGATTTTGCCGTTTTTGGTACTCGCTACGCATGAGATTCTGATATTCAAAGAGGTTTTTGAGTCTCTAATAATGAAATTACTCATACTCATTAGCACTAAATTCTTTAAGAAGATAAAGGAATATTTCAACCGACTTTGTCTATGTTGTAAGTTAGTTGAGCCTGTTTGCTTCCTGAATTATTATATAAATCCTCAAGCTATTGTTGTTGTACAAGTCCCTTGACATACTCAAACCCCCAGCAGACTTCTAATGGTCAAGTCAATACAGACCCTATTCAGAGGGCAGGGACTATTGTGGCGATGCCGCGTGCCGGACCCTTAGTAATAATTCATAACATAACATAACTTGTCCACAAATATGTTTGTGATTAAGTTATTGTCATTGCTAACAGTGCGTGATGTTTCAATTTAAGGGTCTAATTTCATAACTCACATTTTCTACTTTGATCGATTTCAAAGGAAACATAAAAAACCTCCGAGTTCAATCAATCAGAATTTTAAACTTGCTTTTATTTTTGAAAATGTAAAATGTCGTCACACATCACATTTTCGAAAAAAAAATCAAATCTAAAAATCTTGTTATGTCGAAATTATAGGTTTTTCGCCTTCACTGTAAAATTTAATGAAATGGAAAACGTAAGATTTGTATTTAATCCCTTCAGTTTTTATGCTATTTTCTATTCTAGTATCTACACTAAACGTATTACGCTCAAGTCTAGGTAACTATTTTTTATACTACATTCTTAAAAAATAAACTACGGAAATAATCATATCTTACAATATTATTTGATGTAAAGAACGGAATATACTTGCTTATCTACTTGTGGGTTGTTAAGTGGACGTAAAACGCACAGATGAAAGGATTTATATGTATGTTAACTTGTACAGTTGGGTGCGATAGTATATACTTGAAAGCTGCCGTAATGTTTAGTGAAAGACACCCGACTACAAAAGCAAGTTTCTTAGTTCAGTCTCAAAGTTAATTGAGATTTTAATTAATTTAAAATTATTGCAATGATTATGAGTAACGAACGAGGTAGGTTAAAATTGAGTTAAATTGATATACGGCTAGACTAATTAATAAGAAACGAAAGGAGGAACATTATCACTATTTGTTTCCAGTCATTACTTTAATCTAAAAGTTCTCATGCTCACTCATAGAATCCAAACATTGTTCCTTCTTTCTCTTAGGAAATGATTCTATTAATAAATGATAGCGTATAACAGTGCCACCATTTTATGACATACTACATAACTACTGAGGAACAAAGTTCATGTAAATATATGTATCATATGCCATTCTTTTAATATACCACTTTAGCATTATATTCATAATTCTATTATTTAATAATATAAGTATCAAGATACAGTATAATAATTAAAATATCGCTAATTTTTTAACATTTTAAATGAGCATTGATGACATGAGAATTACGCATCTTACATTGAATAGCATATTATATTGAAATATCCAACTCTTCAAAACAATCCGTACTATTGTAAAATTAGTATTATTTTTTTCTTGGGGTTATGTGTTAGAAGAAATAAAAAATATCAAAACACATACATCTCTAATAAGCAGGTACGGAGTAACTCTAACTGCTACCTAGAACTGTATTATAAACATGTCTACTTTCCAAGACTATCTGTTCCCCCTCCACTCTGTCAATCCTAAAGAACTGGCGCCTAACTTCCAAGGACTATCCGGTTAAAATTATGTTCGCTTCATCTCTCCAGTGAGGTGTTAGTTCTGGAGAAAGCTGTATGGTAGTATAGGAAGCAGTGAGAGTGCATCTGGGAGATCCTCAAAAACCAGTTCGTTGGAGAGTATAATACACGTCTCGGAGATATTGCTAACATGGAATGGATACGTTTCTCTTGGTACGGTTAGGCTTGGAGGTGAATTGGCCTTCCTCACTATCTTTCACAGGATTGTCCGTAAACTGGTTTATTTTTATTCTCTGTATTTTATTATATATTTTAAAAAATGTCGTATCTTCGTATTAGAAGATTAATAGTCGACCGTAAGTAATAGATAGTAGGAAATTAAAGAAAAGAAAAGTAGGAAATATATATATAACCTATATACCTTAATCTGCCTTTCTTGACCATCTATCTTCTGTATTTTATTAATTTCAATTTTAATCTGATTACAGAAAATAATTAATTACAGTAAAATACGATAATAAATATCCAAAATATGTAAAAACTATGATAATATTAGTTAGTATGAAATTATGCCCGTGACAATTGTATATTCAAATATATTTGTTGCATCAATATTAGTGCATTTACTGATAGAAAACCACAGGGGGAAAACAAGTTAACTTGTTCTGTTTTTTCAAAACGAATCCGAAAGCAAGGTCAAAACAGGAGAAAAATGAGCTTAAACGACTCAAAATCACTATTGAAGAACGTGCGATAAGTACCTACAAATAATTGGAGATTACAAAGGTAAACTTAAGTCACAAAAGAGTTTGATACCTTGTTTTTTCCATTCGCAATTATTGTTGATCAAGCGTTAAGGTGACACTTAAGTGCCAGGTTTCTAGTTTTTACTATAGTTTAGGTTTTTTTGGAAACCAACCACTTATGATGTGCTACAAAAGATAAGATATTTATTTACAAATCAAAATTAACATTAATATAATGCTAAGATTATTATTATATTGGTTTTAATTTCCCCTCTTCAAATACTTTCCTTCTGCTGAGGAAGCTTTTAATACCGATACTGTCACTTTACAGGTGAGAGGTTCTCATTAACCCAGGTCGTTTACCTCAAACCCTTTGACATTTTGTCCGTATTAATTATGAAGTTTAAATGCTGTGATACTGATTTTAAATTTAATATTACAACAAAATTTTAATGATTTGTAAGAATATCCTAGGAAAGTGTTTAGAAAAATCCATAGGAAACTGCCAACTAAGTTCAATGATCATTTATTTTTTTTTTTTTAACCAGTTTCCTTTCTAAACAAAAGCATTGAACTATTTTGTGTAAGTATAAATTCAGTTTTAAATTTTAATTAAAATAATTATCTTTGCAAATTTCAAGTTGTATGTTTTCTTTTACTTACGTTTTCTTAATACATTTAGGTTTAATTTTTTTTACTCAATATTTTGATACTTCACTTCGCACTATCCTTCAAACCAATCTTTCCCACCTGCTGTTAAAACTGTGGTGAAAATGGGCAGAGGAAAAGTGGGTAAAGCAAAGAGTGTCTCAATTAGAACAGTGAGCAAACAAACTGAAGCCTAAACAAACACTCAATGTTCGCATTTAAAATGGATGGAGTCCTTTCACTGAGGGCCAGCCAAAATTTAGTCCATCGCATTCCTCTCCGCATTTATTTTATCCAGGAATTATTAAATAAATATTTACATACCCCAGTACTTTTTTTTTTTTATTGATAGATATTACAATCTGCCACACAGTTGTGGGCAATAGGTAATATTGATGAATGATCTCATACATATTAAAAAAATAAAAAATAAAATAAATAAGTAAAAAAAACAAAAAAAAAACTGAAATAAAATTAAAAAAACTCTCTTAAAATATATACAAACAAAAGAATAGACAAGTGAACATAATCAGACTATCTGTATGAAAAATAAATAAATAAAATAACATAATGATAAAATAATATATACAATATTTACAGAATCGACCTGAGGATCCCTGAGCCCACTCTATCCCCCACGTGTGAGGGGTAGAGCAGAGCTCAAGAGATCCCAGCGCATCCCTCTCGCCGCATCTCTGGTAATGAGCCAGCGGAGGCTGAGCAAGTGCGCTAAAGCCGCAAACACTCAACTTGAGTGGAGAATCTGACCATTGCCAGAACTCCAATTGTCCATTTTTTATTTTAAAACCCCAGTACTAAACTATTAAAAATTCTATATTATATTATAGTAGGGATATTCTTGATCCTTAGTTTAACATGTTATAGCCTGTTAAATGGAAAAAGTTATGTTAAATAGAGAAATATATACCATGTTAAAAGATATAACATATAACAGGGTTAAGAGCGTGTTACTAGGTCTGATAAATGGAGAATGACGTCATACAACAGACCAGCTGAGCTCTACATCGTTAGGTTACTTGCTCATTTGTCTTAGTATTGTTGTGGACTTTTTTAAACAAGACAATCAGTAGCCAAATTTTCAAATTTCTACTTTTCACTAACTTTAGGTATGTTTTAATAAATTACTGTAATCAAAACGTAGAAGTAAACATTAACAAGAAGTTTTGGAAAGAAAGGTTTCTAAACAGGTTGCTAAGAAAATCCGCTAGAAGCTCTCATCCATTTACCATTTAACTAGACTTTACATAGGGCTGCTCACAATTCTATACTTATAACATTTAACATGGTAAAACATTTTAGATTTAATACAATATCATGAATACCCCTTGTATATTAAAAACAAAAATTAACAAGGGCTGTAACATATGTTTTTTTTGCTGAACAATGTTTTGTCAGTAGATACAGGATTTGTTTTACTCTAAAAGTTCCATTATCATAAGAGGAGTAATGTAGTTTTAAATTCTTCAGAAAAATAGTGAGCAATCACTAATCATGTAGTAAGTTATCTTATCTAACTAAAAAATAAGACCCCTTTGCTGTGAAATACAGTTGTATGTGATAGTTTCGTCTCCCATCTGTGTAATCTCGGATATCCGAAATAATTGCTGCAGTGGGGGTGTTCTGATTAATGCAATATTCGAATTACAGAAGGTATTAGGAGAAATAGTGGAGGGAAAATGAATGTATATAACTATTTTTATTTACTTAATTTTTTTTGATATTTTATTCAGAATATAATTTTTTTTATAAATTAGCATTTTTAAGGACTCTAAAGAAAAATAACTTTTTTTATTTTATACTGGAGTGTTCGGAGTACTGAAGTTGGGATTGCCGAGATTACACTGTATTCTGTTCTCCCTGTCATTACCTAGATGTCCGAATAATTGATCTTCACTGGTCAAGTCAACATATTTATTTTATGGACCTAGCCAATGCGAAAAATCTCTGTCATTTTCTGAGCTTAATTTCAACTGAATTTCTTTGATAAGAAGTTTCTTTTCTTTTGTTCTTCTTCATATATTGAAGTTTTCCTCAGCCAAATGTTTCCTCCTTCAGTTGGTTTCAGGATTCCTTCCTCATTGCTTCCCCCTCCGTCAGTCCTGCTATACTCTCAGCCACATCTCTGCACCTATCCTCCTGCTGTCTTCATGTCCTTCTACTCTCGGGTTTCCGCTCAAATGCCGTTTAGGAAAGACCATTCTTTTGAAGTGGCCGTACAATTTCAGTCCTCTTTCTTACAATACTTACAGTACATTTTTACTTACTTCTAACCTTTCTCTGATTTTCTCATTTCTAATTCACTGCTCCCTTGATAATTTAACCTCCAAATTTTCCTATCGCTTAACCCATAAGAAATAACAATGGGTGATCAACAGAATTTAAAGGCAAACAACACCTTTTTTTGAACTTAAAGACACCCATAAATCCACCTGGCATAATGATAACAGAAGAATAAAGTCAATGATATATTATATAACTACAAAGCAATAGTTATATCAAGATTTAAGACTAGGATATGCAGATGTGCTCAATGTGACTCGACCTTCACCTTCTGATATTTTATTGTACTTTCCCGTGAATAAACCCATAAAAACAAATTAATAGAATTCATGTTGTGGCTGCAGACAACTAAATATGGACCAATATAAGGTGGAGTTACAATAATAAGAAAGCATTAGAAAATTGTAACTGCAGAGAATTGAAGTAGCAAATAAACACCAATTGTAAAAATTTTTAGAAAGTATAGAATAAAGGAAATAGTAATGAAAAAGTACTAAATTGATTCAATTTTACTTTAACTTATTTTATAAACTTCCTTTTCTTTTATTTATTTTTGTTTCCTTTAAAGTTTTTATTTCACTTTTTTTCTAGTTTTCAATGAACATTTTCTATTGATTCACAAATATTTGGTCATTTCAATTTCTTATCTCGTACAAGATCAATATCTTGGATTGTCCCTTATGAAAATTATTGTTGCAGTTGATTTTGATATTGATTAATATTTATTAAAATGTTTATTGTTTATACAAAAGTTCTTATTTCCCAAGGGATTGATTGCTTTAGAAAAGCAGTTAGCTGGAGTGACAAAAGTCAATCTGCACAAGATAAAGTTGCCAAACAAAAAGGCTGTAACAGGATTTTCCCACCCCCAGGGCTCCCCAATTATTGTGCTAATTTAGTGGGTTCCTCGCCCTTCAGTGACTCAGTCAGTCTCAGGCTGAGGAATAATGATAGGACTTATTGGGAACCTCTTTCAATATTCAATATTCTGCTTCGTTGTATCTATTGCCAGTCGTTTCACTGCTATCTGAGATTAGATTGATTTGAATTTATTTATTTTTTTTATTTTTTTTATAAAACTAAAACTGTAACAGTAAAAACAGGCCAATAGCTCTTTGATATGTCAAAAAATAAATAAAAATAACAATATAATTTTCAAAAGAAAAAATTTAAATTTTGTTTAAAAAGAAAAAAAAACGCATCATTCAAGATGCATCTCGCCTAAATTATCGTTTTTATTTTATTTTTTCTTACTTCAAATATTCTTTCAAAATGTCTCAAGAATGAAGCATTAATTTTTATCTAATTTTTTTAAAGTTTCTGAAATGAGGTTTAACAGCTTAAGCAAGGGCTTACTTCACTTTTGTGGTAATTACATTGCCACTAAATATAGTAAAAATACCATTAAAATTTCCCTGCAAAGTGGGGCCAAACGTTGGTTAGCAATAAATAGTTTTCTTTTACTATTTTGATACCTTTATTGACGCCACCCGAATTATCTTCCTACAATAAAAAAATTAATTAATAGTTTAGTAATTCTTTTTCGCAAAATAAACTCACAAATATTCTACCGTGGACTAAAGAATACCTTATTTTACCATGGACTGGACAACTGAATTTATTTTTTTATTAATTCTTTTGTTTCCTTCCCATTATTCGTTAACTGAAACTAAATTAATTAGTATGCTTGTATTATATAATAATGTACATAGCCATTACTTTTTTATTTTAGATGCAATCTAAGCTTTCCATGAATCTTCTCAGAGAATCGTTGATTATCTTCTCCCGTCGAAAGTTCATTGGGCGAATATTAAAACTCCTTATCAGCCAGCGTTATCAGCACACACAATTGTCCTCAGTTCCTTCGAATCCTTGGTAAGATTTCTTCGAACAGGCTATCTTGATTCTTGGCGATGTTGCCAAATGATGGAGTGCTTCCGTAAATAATCTTTCTATCAAAGATTTCTATTTTTGCTATGCAAATACTGATAAAGATTGTTATTCTAATAATATTATTGAGTGTGTTTGAGAAAAAAACAATTTTTTTTGTATTGTGTACAAATTTACACTAAAAACATCAAATTTTGTTATTTATACTTTTAGGAGGATTTCATCGACAATTTTTCGTAGCTGTAGAAATTTAAATTCACAGAATCTTAAAATCATGTCGTCAGTTTAAAATTAATCCAAAATTGTGAAAAACAGGCAAATGACAATTCACATACATTCCTCAGTATTTTTAATGACGGTAAACTGCGCATATTTATTTGCTTTCTGCTACTTATAAAAATATTATATAGAAAAGATCTGGAGAAAAGTGCCATTAATGAAAGGTGTGGTGTTTGGCTAGCTGCCAATGTTGCTTGGTAACGCAAGCGACTGTCGCCCTATGGTTCAACAGGAAAAATATGTGCACGAATTTAACTGCTCATCTGAAAATCGCTTTAATTCAACAAAGATTAGTATCGTTATATCTATAAAGAAATATAACACAGCTTTAATAAAATGTATAGTTTATATCTTTTCTAAAACTCAGGAAAAATGATGAAGTCATGAATAAAATACATATTTTTGACTTATAATCCTAAATACAGGTTATTATAACTACCGATAAAAGGAGGATATGGTTTATAGTATAATGTTTCTTCTTAAAACCAAATGCGTTGGCTGAAAAATTTTACCATGTATTCTCCTGTTCGTAATCTGTACTCAAACACATTTTATGCTGTCTAAAGATGTGTTACTGATTAAATAATGTAAATCATTCCTGATGATCTTATTTTCGCAAAATAGGTTTTCTAATATTCATTGATTAAGAAAAAATAAATAAATTAATGTTGAGTCCATAATTTTTGGATGTCCTACTGAGTACTGCATAATGGATTGTTGCCCGAAAAAAAATTATTTCTAGTAAATCAGAAAAAAAAATAAACATTACAGTAATTTATTATTGCTAACTTTTTCCACATAGATCCTGTACTAATCATTGACATGTCATATCATCTTTTATGCCAGAAATTTTAAATGAACCTCTGATATTAATGAAACAAAGAATCTAAGTGATATTTGGCCCTATTTCTGCTGTAAAATGAAACTCTCGCCACATTCCTGTACTCTATTCCGTCAATGGTCTTACAAAAAAAAAATAGAGAGGCTGTCCTCGTTAGGATATCTCGATGTATCAATTAGTGGACTGCAATAACTAGGAGGCGACGCCGTCCGATCGCGAAACCAGTTTTTATTCCCGAGGGACATTTATAGCTGCGTCCGGGTGATAGCAAACTGGTTCTTCTGCTGCGGAGGTTGCTTTTCCTTAGGCTCCAGGTTTATGCTGAGCTGGAGACACATTCGAAAAGAAAATATGAGGACCTGATAGCTTAGCAGTAAGAATCACACCTTGGTCGGTCAATAAAGGAGGCTCTGGGAATTCCCATTCTGGAGCTGTGTAGGACATCAGTGGAGGACCTGAGCCTTGTAAAAAAAATATAATAAAATAAATATGTATATAATAGTGACTATTTAATGCAATACTCTTGTTTATTTATTGTACCAACCATACTCCGTTTTATTTTAGTGAGTAGTGAAGAATACTGATATGTAATTCTCCTTGTACTCCGTGTCTTTAAGAAACAGGGAGGACTCTTCATTTTCCAAGTCCACTGAATCGTTTGTGGCTTTATCTAAGTTATTTTTAAGTCGTAAAGCAAGATAAAAACTGAGCGAAGGGTAATAAACAGACAAATAAATAGATGAAGTAGTATTTTTCATTTATATATAATATAATTAAATGGAGACTTATCTTCAGATACCTTTGCATTTATCTTTTAACTAACGGAAGTCACATGGAATAAAGAGATTATAAATGTTTTAAATAAGGCTTAAAATTAATTTTTACGTACTACGTAAGAAATTTCGACCCTCTCACTCTTGTAAGCATAGATAGTAGTAGGATAGTCATCCCATATGTCAGAACTGATCATATAGGGAATAAACAAAAAAATAGTTTGTCCCATACTGATTTTATTAGATTACGTTTTGGCATGAGTGAACCTGTTTTCTTCAACACACATATATTCCGAAAACGGTTAGTACAATTTAGCCTAAACTTGAAAAAATATTGGAAGTAAGTTTAGAACAATCCAGTTTCAATTTCATAAGATTCTTTCCACTACTTTTGCCTATGTCTGCGTAAACATATCTTTCTCGGCACATTACATTTCGATCTGTCTAATTTTAGCCAAATTTGGAGGAAAGTTTAGAATTAATGTAAGCATGGTCTATATAAATTCTCTCAAATTTCATCTACTAATTTATAATTTCGTGGATAAGGATATTTTTCGACACATGCTCGTCCCATACAATTTATTCTCAAATGAAAAATCAGTCTTGAAATACAGGCAATTATACACGCGACAAAATTCAGCGGGAAAAGAATAATTTCCAGAAAAAGAAACTTTCTAAAAAGAAATTTTAAAAATAAGTTTGTTTTTTTAATGCTAAGTTGCCAAAACCTTGGAATGTGGGTCGCTCCACTTCACCTCTGCATAGTAAGTAATTCTGAGCGATTGTTGTGTCGCTATCAGTCTTTTTTTTTTAGATTGATTACCCCTCAAGTTATTATCATCAAGATCCGTCTTCCTAGTTTCCATACAGAATGAAAGGATGCCTGAGGCCGACTCTAAGAACCCTCTTCATACAGACAGCAAATATGGCAAAGCGCTTTCCGAAGTATCGATCGTCGAGTTGCCCTCTTCCCGTGGGGGGAGGGGTGTTCTGGGGGATTTTTAACCCCCTCAGTCTTAGCGAATTAAATCTCTCTTTTGTTCACTCGCTAATTCGCATAGCCTCTGCCTCATTGTCCTGGCAATAAGAAAAAACAACAAAGCAGTCCGTTTCCGCCCCTGGTACTAATTTGGTTAGCAAAGCTTTTTAACTTAAAGGCACTGACGGGAAATTGAAGGGTGGCCGATATTACCCTCAACAAGAAATTTCACCATTAATCAAAGTCGAATTAAACTCCAATAAAAAAAGTGGAATTAGTTCGATACCTATTAAAAGTTCTTTAATTAACCTGATTGAATTAAATTGATTTTAAATTAAATATAAAAAAATAAAATAAAAACAATTAGTTATGAATATATACTTATATTTAAATCGAAATAACTATAAAACAAATTATAATTTTATATGTCTGTACATAGTCTCATTAAGCTGTAAACATAATAAATTTTTATCTGGATTATCTTTCTAGGAAGTCTGGTGAGTCAATTCTTTTAAAATTTTTAGAAGAAACTTACTTATTGAATAAGAATTTAGATAGACTTTTCTATAAAAAAATATGTAAGTTTATAGATTACATATTACATTATTATATTAGTATATAGATTTGATGATAGTTTATTTATCTAATTCATTCAATTAAATATGTAAGTAATACACATTGCATACTGTTTTATAATATCATTCATGCTTCTGGTTGATACTTCTATTCAGTTGTTAGGCATTGGATTTGTTTCTGATTATTGCATCAAGTTTAGAATTTACAAGCTTATTTTCGAGATATGAAATACTTTTTAAAAAAATAGTGTCAGAGACATTAATTTCTACCAAATAACTATAGATGTAGTACACTACATAATGCAGCACATGTACATGATGTAGCACATTAAAAAATATCTTATTCATATTTTTTAATTGTCTCATTCACTTTGTTCATTCTGAATAAATAAATAATCTTCTATAATTTCGACTTAATGAGTTAACTATTACGATTTTATTGTCAAACAACCATTGATTTTTATTTTAATATTAAAATGAATTCACACATCAGCCAGTATCAGTAGATAAATAAATTATTTTGGAAAAGTTAGAAATAAATCAAAATATGATAATAATAAATTTTAGTCTCATGACTTGTCTAAAATAAACAATACATTTTTTTTTTTTTGTTGGAGGGGTGGAGGGATATGTTTTTTGAGTTTCTTTGAATATATACATATTTGTTTACAGCTATTGAAAACTATTTTTCTTAAATAGTGTTATTATGTTGGGCTACAACTCGCTTTTTGTTTTGAAATTCTTAATGAGCTTCGCTATCCTTGTCAATTTTCAATTTATTATTTTCAATTCCTGAAACGGAAAAAGCTCCACTGGATCTGCCTGAATGCTAACATATAAATTCTATTGTTCATATATATTAATATTATCTGCATCAATTAATTTTTCTGATATTGATTAAATTCAATATTGTATTCTTGCTCTTTTAAGAGTTTTTTTCAGAAATACTAAAGTTTTGGGCCTTCTCTAAAATGTGTAGGAAACTTTTTAAAGACTTACAAAGAAAATGTTTAGCGGTGGGAACTTTCTTAAGAAATTCGTATGAGCCAGTGCCAGGTGCTTGAGGAGCGGACCTCTGTAAGTTACAGTACGAGAAAAGATCAAAGAAAGATTCGCAGAAGCTCGGAAAGGTTACCCTGGTGGAAGAGCAAGTAAGGTAATTAACCGAGGAAAGGGGTAGAGACATCAAAGAAATCTCAAGGAAGCAAAAGATTGAAGAAATGTAGAAAATAAAGTCACTGAAGAGAAGGCAGTCTTAAAAAAAAGGCACAAGTAGGATTTAACAGTTAAGAACTCCCATTAATAGGAATGCAATTTAACCTTGAATATTGTTCGTAAATTGAATCTATGTGAGAGTAAATATTTTTAATTTGAATTCCGTATTATTTTAAATTAGCACTAGTAACAGTTTTTTTAGTGATAATCTATTTCAGTTATATTTGAGTATTATTTTGAGATAGAATATAAACACAAATTCACAAATATGATTTTTTATTTTATTAAAACTTAAATATTTCCTCCAACGATTATATTCATACGATAATTCTGCTTGATAATGTTAGTATTTCTGGTACACCAATTTCAGTAAGTACTTTTGTCACATTTCCACTTATAGTAAATATACTACAGTATAGATTACTACACATGAGGCAGTGAATTCCAATACAGGCATTACTCCATTATCAAAGTTTTAATTTTTTGGAATAATCGTTTTGGTTTTAGATTATTAAATGTGAAAGAATTCCCAAAAATATTTAAATCACGTGATCCGTAATTGTTATTGCTAGAAATTATTTTGTCTCGTTATAATGTAGCACCGAATCCCTTTAAAAAAAATTAAATATTTTCCTTACGAGTTAGTGATCTAACTTCATATTGAAACGACTGATTTCATATTTGCCTATTAATATAAATATGAATATTTTGATTTTCTATTTAAGAAAGTTATATTAATTTATGTTTCAACAGAAAAATTTGAGAAGATTTAAAAAAATAAATAAATACATCCACTCCTGAAGAGTAATGATAAATAAATTTATTCAGTTAAATGCAAAATTTAAAATTTCTGGTCAACTATGAGTTAAAAAATCAGCATTTTTTATAAAACTTTAACTCTTCTTAGTATGTTCCCATAATACTTGTTTAAGTGATAACTTTCCTAAAGTGGATGTGATAACATTTGATAATCAACTCCTTATTTATTTTTCCTAATGTTTACCGATAAAAATAATGGTCAGTATCCTGAATAGCTGTGTTTTAAACTTTTTTTGTTATGTGCATTTTATTACAAAATTCTTTTAGACATTTTATTTCTATAAAATTCGTCTACTTTGAAAGTATTTCAAATTATATTTTACTGTATTCTTTATCCGTACTTATCTCAATTTAAACAGTTATTTTTATCGTGGCAAAAAATAGGAATAATTACACAAAAATTATTTCTGATAATATTTAAAGAGATTGTTATAATACCAGAAAGTAATAAAATTACATTTATTATATATTTTACTTTCCTGGTGTTAAACAAAAAATCGTTATTTCCTTATCCATTGTTCAGAGTTTTTAACGTCTGATGTGCGTGGGAAATGGTCTAATTAATTATCAAATTATGTAAATAATTGGATGGAGGAAAGGCTGATAGTTGACTAGCCTTGGATGTAAAGATTTCAGTGCCAGAGATCCCAAACAGGAAACTCCTACCGTTAGGATCACCCACGCCAACATCACTCCCTCTCAAGGCTTCTTATTTAGATGGATGAATTTATTAATAAATCTAGTCATCCATTAAAGACAAAAGAGAGAGAGAAATACTTTATTCATCTATGCTGCCTAAATACATCAGGTTGCTATCTCACACAGCATACTTATTGATCCGTAATCGGACATATATAAATTACACATACATGGTATAATCAGAAAAAAAGAGATACAATAATAAAATATAATAAACAATTTTTTTTCCCCTAGTTTCCTTTTACATTCAATTTCGGTCTGTACAACAAATACAAATGTTTCAATTCATTCCTATCTTTCCTTCTCATTTCTGCTCCTCCGATTTCACCCTTTCACAATTTTTTAATTCACCCGATCAACAAATTCGCTCTCCGGAATTCAACCTCCTAGATCCTCTTCAGTGACCCGCTAAACAAATTCAATATTAGACGGTAATGTGAGATCAGACCATCATTCATAGTCACAGCAGTAGATCAGTTTCCCAAAAACAAACAAATAGATACATTTTACGAGAATAAGACTAACACATTGATTAAAAGGAAAATATATTTAAAAAAAAACGATTACAGGAAACACTTGAATGGATAAATAAGTTTAAAAAAACAAAACAATAGTACTAATAAAATAAAATAATTTAATGAATAAATACGTTAAAACACACAAATAGAGAGGTCAACATATTAAAATAAATAAATAAAACAAAGAATAATCTCCGAGCTAATTCCCATGCTGGTGATGGTGTATGATCTCCAGGGAGTCCAAAATAATATTTTCCGCCAAGATCGCAATATCCCCGATGCTAACACCTAGGCCTTCTAAGAAGCTCCTTGTTCTATCTGGTATTGTTTCGCGAGATCCAAACCAGAGGCCTCTCACGGTGAACTCTCTCTCTCTCCGAAGGTCTCGCGGAATTTTTCCTTAAGTAAAAGAACGCATTTTTCATATATTTTCTTTTTTTCCCTTTCCACTCCACCTTCCTGTTCGAGGTGGTACATCGGCCAGGAATTTTTACTATTTATTATTAGGAATTATTAAAGTTTTGATAGGGTATATATTTAGGATGCAAAATCTACAATTCCCTGTAAAATCATTAACGTTATGTTATAATGTAAGGTAGTACATATAGTGAAATTATCAAGTACCTATGTAAAGTTTATGATGATGAGATTATGTTAAATCAAGATTGTGGTATACCTCAATAGTAATAAAATTCAGAGAAAAATCAGTGTAATTATAATTACATAATCATTTTGAATGACTGATTAAATTGTTTTATCATTATGTAATATGAACTGAAATCTGTAAATTGTGAAGGAAATAAATAAAAGGGTTTTAGAATAATGAAAATTACTGCCTTACAAATGAAATCTAAAAATCACCTATTGCATTATTAGCACACAATTTCTCCAGTCCAACCTATAACCAAATAATACAAAAAGAATACCAAACGTACAAGTTTATATGTAGTTATTTTGTTACCACAGTTTACTATCATATCTTTATGTAGCAGTTAGTTCTCGCATATTCGCAGTTGATAGTACTTTCATCTATCAAACGTCTCCTGACTGAATGACAGTACTACATAGACAGTAAATGTCATGTTCGCATGATGCCAGGGGCTGCATCAGCTGTCAATACCATTAATACAGTCACCATAGGTAATCAATGTTTAACGTGAGTGAAATACTTTTGAAAAAGGCTTCATTTCAAACTTTTAACAGGTTTGAGATCTGATAGTGTGAATTTATCCCTTTAATTAGTATTTATTATTAATAAAATTATTAGAATTAGAATTTAATTTAAATTTTTTTATACAATATAATTGTAGCTGTTGACTAAACAAACTAGCGAAAAATCTGGCTTTACCAAAAAGTCTCCTTGGGAGCAAAGATTTGGCCGTACTACATGACACAAAACAAATTTAAATTAATTTGTAATTATTAAGTAAACTTTGATTACTTACAATCAATTCTTATTTTATTATCAATAACCTTTCATTTCAGGTATAAAAAACGGACATTATATAATCGATTTCTATGACTTCTTCTGCAGAACGGTTATAGATGTGCCTAAATGATATTTATTTACTTATAACATCAAAAGTTTGGCCTTAGTTCATCATATTGATTTAGTGGCTGTGGAGTAAATAAACATCCCGATAAATGGACCACATAGGCTTGCCAAATGGACCGAACTCACATCAAAGCCCCCCTACCCCACCGCCATATCAAACAGTCCAATCCACAGCCCATTGAATCCAGATCCAGGCACCAGTTAGTACCTGTACCGGATAGAGCTGTCCAATTGTTCCGGTACCTGTTGCTGCTTCCGCCTTAGCCAGACCATCTCGTCTCCTATAAACGATCCACCACGATGTATAAAACGGAATTGAACAACCTTCAAAGACCCGCTCAGTTCCTAATTTCCGTCTCTTTATTATGTCGAACAAGAGGTTAAGAAAGAAGAAGGGAAAAAAACCTTTAGATAGGTTACATCTGGAACGTTGGTGTTTTAGGGTCTGTTCTCCAGTTTTATGGCCGTTGATGTATTAGGTTAAGAATTTTATGGTGAGTCGTAAATGATCACAAGTGGTTCCGCAGAGCCCTCCTAGCGTGACCAATGTCTTTCTCGACTGAATATCTTCTACTTAAGTTATGTTCTTTCTTCTTCAGCCTTAACAGATTAATGGTTGTAGGCTTTTTTTTTTCAGAGTACACCATTTAGACCAGTTATAATAATATCCTAGGAATGACCGTTGAACAATATATCCGTAGTTGATTATTGTATTTAAACTTAAAAAAGTTAAAAGCAAAACAAAAATAAAATTGATTTTTACCCCTTGAAAAGAATTCTATGTTCATCAAAGCTTATTTGTACTTTTAGTTAGACATATTTATAGTTAATAACTTGATGTAACTGAGAAACAATAAGAGTCAAGTTGAGCGGAAACAAATTTTTTTATACGTTGAAATTTAATGGTTCTAAAACCTTGATTATTTTGAATTTATAGAGAAATGTTTACAGATTACCATTCCATATTATTATGATAAATTAATGTTTAATAATTATTAATTATACATACCTCTGGGTCCTGATTTCAAATTATATGTATATATGATTGGAGAAGTTTGTCGGGGGGTGCGGTCAGCAAAGAACAACATTATTATTATTATTTTATGCCGACGTTTCGACCTGAGTTTCAGGTCTTCATCAGGGCTATAGAACAAAAGAGATAACAACACCATTTAGAGAAACCGAAACGTCGGCATAAAATGTTTATTTATGTTTTTCTTTGCTGACCGCACCACCCGTATATACATATATATATATAGGCGTAGCTCAATGGTAAGGCACTCGACTACTCTAAGGACCCGCGTTCGAATCCGGCTGTGACAAATCAATTTTTATTCTGTTTCTGTAGCCGTGAATCTACCTTGTAGATTTGGCCACATAAAGCCGGTACCATTAACCGTGGGAAAATCTGATGGTCAAGCGCGATTCTGCTCAAGTCACCTTCTTGCACAACCATTGTGTGGATAAGTCGGATAAGGTCAGAAAAATAAATTTTATGTTGAAAAATGGTTTTGTTAAATTTTGCTTAATTAGTATCTTTAGAGTGAGCCCTTTAACCTTTATCTCTTTGAAACACCGTCAAGTATTTCATAGTTTAAGGTACATTTTGTATTGGCTTTATTGGTGTTACTCACACAAAATAATCAATAATTTAACTCTCTTCCAACTATTCTCCTACAACTGAAACTCAAGGAAAGTTGTTAACCTACGGTTTACTGGATACTACCAACAATTGTCGGGATTATTACCTAACCCATCTCTGGGATTTAGCTTCGAGGAGAGGTTGTTTTTAGTTTAAGACATAAGTAAGAACTATTTTATAAGATAAAATAAATCACTATATCTACTGCTGATATATTATTCATATTAAGCATTATCTTTACCATCGACCCGCCTCAGAAATTGTTTTTAATTTTGTATTATGAGCCTGAGATCAAAAGGATACTGTTCCAAACTAAGCCCTTGGTCATTATCCGCATGACTGGGAAATCCCACCACTTTGTAAAGTTTTCTTCACTGAAAGAGTTTTCTTTTGACGGCCTTCGATGGATATTTCCTTTTTCATCGAATTAGGGAAGTCTGTGTTCATTTTAAACTTTTTGATTGGTCCGCAGTTGTTTTTTTTTTTTTTTATCTTGTCTTAAAAAATGCAACGATTACATTTGTTTTTCGTTTATACTTCATGGGAAGGTATTAATATCATAATTGTATTTATGTTTATATTTTAATGTTATATTTAATGTTTTTTAACGATTATATGTACTAGTATTATTTATTTTTATTTGTTCAAAAAAGTACATCCTACGAGATAACAACGACCTGATGACGATATCTATCGGTCGGTGCCAAAATAACGTATATCATGATAGGCACAAATTAAATTTATTTGTTACACATTTTATAATTAGGGTGCTATGGAGTTTACTACTATTTATAACCTAGAGCAGTATAATATAAATTGATAAAACTAATAATTATTAACCAAATACTAAAATGAAAGTTAATAAAAATAATTTTAATAATTATAATTATACCTAACAATTGTTCAAACTTATTATTTTCCACACCCTAAACCGTATTATTGTACAATTAGACAACAGCCTAGGTCGCCACACCAATGAACTCAAACGACATGGCCTTATAATTTAATTTTTATGCCGAAAGTTTCATAATAATATTTAATTGAAAAGGAATTATTTATAAAATGTCAAACTATCAACAATTATGCACTGAAAAAAACTTAGAAGCTACGTCTGTAGGTGAAACTAGAACTTGAAAATGTTTGAATCTAAATATTTGTTACCTGTATCACTTTTAAATGTTTCAGATAAATTAATTATAAACATGCACCATCCAACATTATGGTAAAATATATATTTTCACCTTCCATTTCAAAAATTGAAACCTGAACTAATTGAAATATCGGTGTTAGGGGGTAAGGAAGGATGGAAGATTTGGATTTTTAGAACGGATTTTATATGTGTATATACATACGCATGTCTAATTATTTTAATGAGATACTTGACAATCAATAGACTAACATAAACCGTTAACTTTTACATTAATTTAAAGAATTAAAAAATCATCTTATGAAAATCAACACTTTGTGATTCCATTGATTGTAGTGACTGTCAAGTCTCTTAATGTAAAAATTAAACATGCGTGTAGGTTAGGAATAGTCCCAGCCAAACAAGACCCACAAGTTAGTTTAATTTTTATTGCCTATTGTACAACTTAGATTATATTTTTTTTTTGTATAAAAAACAAATTATTATCTATCTTATTGAACAATGAAAGTATTATTCGGAATGAGTGTCGACAAAAGTGAGCGGCACAAACTCGGGCAAGCCCTTCTCAATATTTGCCAGATACGGACGTGAGATTTTACCGATATGATGGATGAAGTTCTGGCTTAATATCAACGACAATGTTTACCCCCTGTAATCCTCGAATCAATTAATTGTTACTATTATTATTGACTGTAGCTCTTTTCAGGAAGACTGTCCAAATGATGGATTAATTGGGTTAGTCTACTATCTAATTTTTTTACATTTCATTCTCATGTATATTTATTAAAATTTTTGTTGACTTGTTAGATTTTTTTTAGTTATCCCTTATCGGGCTACCCAGAAGTCCCAGAGTCCAAGGGTTTGGCCCCTCCCTGACGTCGAGGTTGTCCGTTGAACGACATTTACATTTTTTTTACCTTAATTTTTCTGTAAAATATTTTTTTTTTAATTTTTTACAAAAAATGTTGATCAATTTAAACCGATCAATATATGTTCCTCATAAATTTACGTAGGTTGACTCCGAAAAAAAATTCAGCGTGTTCTATGATTCGGTTAATTAAAATTTGTGTAAACACTGAATCAGTTGGAAAAAGTAATTCCCCAATTTGGTTATATAATGAAGCAAATATTAAAAGTTTAAATTATTAACTCTTAAAGTTTTAATACATCTTCTGAATAGTGTCGAATGGGCTCTAACACAATTGAATAATTTCCCAATTATTGTAGAACCTATAATTACAGGTCGTGAAGAGACTCAAGTGCCTACAATGGCGGTCTCCTGTTGTACCAAAGGGACAAGGGTTTCGACAGTCGCCCTCAGGTACCCATTGCTGGAACACAATTCGGCCATTGACACACCAAACCCTTTGTTTCCAGTTAGGTCTTGTACCCCAATGTCAGATCAAGGCAGAATACGATTGTTATTCGACATTTCAATGGTGACACGATGTCTTGACGCTTGGCTCAGACAACCCTTAAACATTTACTCAGATAACATTTCTATCTAAACATTAATACTTTATTTGAAACTAAAATCTAATTGCGTTATTTAATTTATCACTTGATGCGTACTGCATATTGTCATTTTTTTATGTATTAATTAGCCATATTTGTTTGAGTTTATAACTGATTTTTCTATTATATTATAGTCGATACGATCTAATATCTTATGTATCCTCTCATCAAAAGTGGGTACCCATAATTAGGGAATAAACCTGGAAGTCGAGTTTCATCATTAACTAATTACCTCCTAGCACAACCATTGTTCAAGAAACATCACTGATTAACAAAGGACTGTGCCCCTGGGCCTTCTTCATGGGTTATTATGGTAAAGATTTTTTTTTCGAGACTGTATTTTTCGTAACATTGCTCCTTCATGGTTCAAATGGATGAGAAGTCCGATAACCTCTAAAATACCACACTTTCAGTTTTTCCTATTTTGACCATGTATATCATTTCCATAAAATATTACTTACATTTACGAAGATAACTAAATTAACTACAATCGGATACCAAACTGGTCTCTGTAGATACAGTTTCTCAAATATTTGGAATCATAAAAAAAAAAAACGGCCACATACAATTACATATCATATTATTTTTAATAATGCCCTCCAAAATGTTAACACCTTAACCAAAATATCTATGCTCATATATTGAGGTTTTTCTTATTCATAAGATATAAAGTAATTTAAATTAAAATGTTTATTTTAATAAGGTAATTTAAACTAAAATGTTTACCTTATCAAGTGTTTTTTACCTTTATATCAACCAAAATAATGTGAATGCTTACATAGGTATATTCAGTAATGAATACATATATGTATATTCAATATTGAGAGACGTGACAGCCGTCCGCGTTGGAGGGTAGGTTCCAGAGCGCCGGGTTCGTAATATTCTGGGTTCGATTCCGGCCTAGAGCAGTTAGTATATATTTCTAGAAGGTCCCAAGGAACAAATTTCCATCCACCATGGCCAGTTCGTGGAGATATCTACATGATAGATTACCAATACTTTATGGTATTAACCATAAAATTTTATTTTATTATATAAAATAAAATAAATTTAAGTTTTGAAACTTATCTTAAAAAAAGTACCTACTAAAACTACAAAATAGAAGCAAATAATATAAATTCATTAGACCTGAATCACTATTTACCAGTGATTTTTATTTCCTTAAAAATGAAAATTAATTCTAATGTTATGTAACAAAACCAATTATGAGCTTTTTATCAATGATTATATTTAATTTCAACATTAACACTGCAATAAAGATTCACTATCATTAGTTATTGATACATCGATAAGAAATGTAACACTTATTTTAGTTTATTGCTACATTAATTGTTTCTATATACTTGTTTATTGTTATATTCCATATGAGTGTTAAAACTAATGTTTGAAAACGTTTATAATATTTGGTCGATTACAGTTTAAGTGAATAGAAAGTCAATGGGGTTGTTTAGCGAATTCGTGAAAGATTTCAGCCTTGATAACAAAGCAGGTCATGGAATAACTTCTTCAGTTCTCTTTGTTGGAGAACTTAAAGGGAAACATTCGAGTGACAAATCAACCGTTACTGAGCACACCGATTGCGGTCGACAAAGTGAAAAAGCTAAGGAAATGGGTCTCTCCTGAATAGGGTAATTACTGAAAAAAATCATCTACATGAAGTGTGCTCCCTGATCTTCTTCCACTTAAAAAAACAATCTCTTCGCTACAGGATCGTTACTTGTGACGAAAACTTAAGCCTTAAAGAAATCAAAGGACCTTATGGAAAGTGGCATAGAAAATATCATCTTGTCTTACTTTATGTTTGAATTATTTTTCATTTATATGGAAATGATAAAGCTGGTAAATTGTGATTTTTCTAATTTCTTAGTTGCTCCAACTTGGCAGATTTAATAGAAACATCGTTATTTCTATCTATTTAAGATTTAAAACTTTAATTCCTATATCATAGCCCTCAAAGAATGGTGTCGTAATTGGAGGATTAAGATAAATTCCAACAAATTCCATCAAATAATCTTTACCCTTCGTCGTAAACCTACCGACTGCACTACAGTTTCATTTAATAATGTTTCTTACCCCTCTCGAACAGATCCGCTACCTTAGACTACATTTGGACAAACGATTAACCTGGAATCCTCACACAAGACTGAAAAGACAGGAAACTGCACGTCGGTTTCGACTATTACAGCGCTTACTAGACAAACGGTCTAAACTTCCAACACATTACAAAAGACTCATCACATGACTAATAAGGCCAATCTGGACATAAGGAGTTGAGCTTTGGTGCTCCACTAAACCTTCGAATTCCTCTCGTATTCAATCCTTACAATCCAAAATCCTTCGTAAAATCCTCAATACTCCTTACTTTGTCACAAATAAAATCATACATACTTAATGTTCCCTATGTAACCGATCTAACCCGAACCAGATATCACTCTTTCCATTATAAACTCCCTAACCACTCAAATCCCCTAGTTTCTAACCTTGCATCTTCTTCCATTCCTGACAATCCTCCGAGGCGCCTGAAAAGAAGATGGCCACGAGATGCCAGATGGCCAGCTAATGTAAAATGTCATTAGAGTGCTACCAGTGGGTAGTTGCTCTACACGCCTGTAACACTCCATTTTAACTAAGATCATATTTATTAAATGTATTATTTAATATATAGTTGTAAATTTCAATAAAGTTAATAAAAAAAAACTCTAATTAATTAATTTTAAAAAATCCTGATTTTTAAACAGATTTTATCTTGTCTAATAAATTTTCCTCCAACGCTGGAGACATATCTAATTATTTTCTTGATTTCTTGAAATTTAAATTTGGAAAATAGAGCTGGTTTTTCTAGAATACACCTACCTACCCATATATATTCATTATTGAATACATATAAGGTAATTTGAACATGTAATTGGTTAATTCAAACTAAAATATTTATTTTCTATCTTATGAATTAGCAAAACCTCTATATATGGGCACAGGTATTTTAGTGTTAACATTATGGAAACCAAACATTATTAAATAATAATATGAAATATTTGGTATTTTTATGATAATTATGTGAAACCAAACAAAAGGGAGCAAAATTAAATTTTTAAATAATTTTTTTTGATGGAAAAATGTCGAGGTGTTTGCAGTAGATGTTAGAGACCAGTTGAGTATCAAACTGTAGAAAATTTAATCTACTTAGTAAATGTATGTAAGTAATATTGGTGGAAAACGCTATTTATTGTCAGAAATGGTAAAAACTGAAAAGTATGATATTTTAGGAATTATCGTACTTTTTATCCATTTAGGTTTATGATTTTTTTTTTTAATAGTTTTTTAAACACCTTTTACCTTGTCCACCTTATTATTTTCTTGAAATGAGAATTTGGGAAATCCTATGTAACATACCCATATGTATTCATTATTCAATACATCCATCTAAGAATGCAAATTATTTTAGCTGATATTTAGTTAACTCAATATTTGCTTTCGGTAAGTTCTTCAAATAGTTCTTGAAGATTTTTCTTTTCTGGATTATTTCACTCATTGCCTACAAAGGTTTCTCTGTATTGTTTTTAAGTTGCATCCTCTGCAATCTTCCATATAACTGCAGACCGATCTCTCGCCGGGCTCCCATTGTTCGACGACCCTAACGCATTGAGATTGCAGTCACGAACACCCGGACCTAATGTTCAACGATAACAGAGACCCCAAACTCCAGATCGATGTCATTTCCAACTTTGACTATAAAACGACCAGTGGCGGTGGCCTGCTAACGACGTCCCTGTTGGGGACCAGGTTATGTGCTGACCCTACGGGCTTTATGGCTCCTGGATTTCTAATGGATGTTGACATTCAAGCTTGTATATTTATGATGTGATCCTTAAAAGCTTGCTCTATGGAGTGTTTATGATATTCTATGATCCTACATGGTTATTCATCTGATGTAAATTATTATTAAAATTATTTCCATCTGAAAACAAATTATCGAAGATCGTTTGCGAAGGATTATTTCTGGATAAAAAAAAAATCCTACATATACAAAATCATTTTAATATAATGTATATCTTATTCACATTGACAGATCGCTGAATATTGTATCCTTGATTTATTATAATACTTGGAACATCAAATGCCTACATTTACCATGCTAATATATATTTTGAAACAATTCAATTACGTATCATGCGTATACTATAATTAGTCTATGTACATGTAAATACAAAACATAAATAATGTAGATTTTAAAATGTGTGTTTATTTTATGAATGCATTAAGCTTTTTAACATTTATGAATAAAAAATCCAATTTATCATTATTAATGATGATATATCAATTAAAATTATTAAATATCGAAAAAAAATATGATTAAACAAACGAAATTTTTCGTTGATAATGCGGTTTAATAGACATTTATGGAAGTCATATCGAATAATTGAGAAGTTTAAGTAAACGGAGGTTTTTAAGGTATATTATTAATTTATTAAGAACAATTTATACACATATAATCGTAACTGTTATTTAAGCTATTTTATTTTTAAGTTAATACAATTTTTAATTAAATTATAATTTCATTGTTATTAAAATAACCTATATCGACTAGTAAATTTCAGTATTAACAAATTGTAATCAATTTTAATAGTATTATATTATATTAAGAGATGCGGAATCCTTCTTCACCCCTACTAAACATCTTAAAATATCTCTCCGTCGTCTATAGATCTCATTAGTCATCATAAATTTCGTACAGAGCATATTTGGTCCTAGGAAATCTTCCACTAATTTCATCTTCTTCTGAAAATATTTTAGCGGAAACTGGCCCTTGAGAAGACCCATTTTTGTTCTCAACTCTTTGTTATTTTATTTTTTTTTGTCTTTTCCTTTCAAACATTAACCAGGCTTTTTGAAACCCAGTTTAATTAAAGATTTTATTTTCTGAACTCAACCATCAATGTATCAAGCCGATATACCACATTAAAATTTAAGCTCTTGAAAAACATTTCATAATTATACCAATAATAATAATGTTTTTCAGTAATATACTCATTAGATATGAATCATGTTCTATTATTAATATTTATAGTATGTATTCTCATGAAGAGAAATTATAACTATAAAACCTAACTATAGTCTAAATCTGTTTATTTTTATAAAAACAATTTAAATATTAAAATCAATAAATGATAACACATCATCCATAGGTAAACTTCTTAAAATTCTAAGTTATTCATAATAATAAACTATAGGTTATACTGCTGGCTAATGCTATTGAATTGCTTAATATATAGAGTAGTATTGTTTATTACAGTTTATCATATATTCTATTATATAATAAACTGGGGTTATATAAATGAAAGGAACTAAAGAAGAAAATAAAAGCAGTGTTCAAGCCGGGAAATTCTTATTATTTCCATGTCTTAATCAATGAGACTACGCTTAAAACATGGTTACTTATTTTCAGTAAACAAGAAGAATATTGGTCTAAAGTTTTTAAAAATGATGCATTCCTTGAAATTTATAGCCTTTGTAAAACGAATCGACTTGAGATTTTATAATGCTGAACAACGGGGAATTGAAATGAGCGTGTAAAATTGTTATGAAAAAATAAGGAACGAATCACTAAAAAGCTGAACGCAGCTGAGCGAATTGAAGAACATCTGAGTGTTAAGAAAGTGGATTTGAGGATTGTGTTGGGTCTGATTTTTTAGAGTTAGGGTTTGAGTTCTCTGTAGAGAAGTACTCAGCCAAATGTGAGGGTTTAAGCCTTAAGATTTGCCAACTGTTATTATTATTAGTGTTTTGTATTTTAAAAATAACTTTATTGTAAAATCATCTTAAGCGTTATAATGCATACTGCCGTCAAGCTATTAATATTATTATTATTTTGTTTATTTAAATTGTGTATAAAATCAGAATAGGTTCCTATTGATCTGTGACAGAAGCTAGCAATGACGAGTTATCTCCAATATGTTGACAGGGTTCACAAAACCGGTGTTAGGGAGAAGAAGCGTTCCCTTTTGTCATGAGTGTTAGTGTAAAACATGAATGATGTTATTCCGACCAATAGAAAAAATAATGACGTAGTTTCATTAATAATTAGTCAAGCGCCGTAAAGATTAAAAATGATTGTGATTAATACCAGTCCATTAGAAAACTCGAGTTAAAAAGACTCAGTTCAAAGAAGCCCATCCATTATAGCCGCAGATTTCTTCAGCTGCTAAAACGACTTTGCTAACCGGAGGACGTAATGTCGCAAGTGGAAACCAATTGTCCGTTCTTGCTCTTACTCAATTGCTGAAATTTCCTGGTTCGGTTAATGGTCCGGAATAATCGGTCCCTTTTCTCTTCCACATTTCTTGCAAATTATTTTACAATATTTTGTCTCGATTGTTCCTGTTTCCTTCAACAGAGACTAGTGTAATCAGCACGAAATATTCAAATGATTGAATTAAACGTTTCCTTGATGTTATATTTTTTTAAACATTAGTGGGTTTCATAATAATATTCTTCGTATTTTTGTTACGTATTCGATCCTTGGGACCTTCAACAATTTTTTGAACGATCCTTAGTTTTTTTAACGTTGCGTTTTTATTTTCCATATAGTATTCATGAAATTTCAATTTTTCTGCTCATTCATAATAGTGATAATTTTTAATAATTTTATCAGTTTGCTAAAATATGCTGTTTGGTCCTATCCTTTGTATTTACTGTTAAATAGCAGTGATTTGGATTTTTTTCCTGATACATATTTATTTATTGATAAATATTTCAATCTGTGACAACTTGTAGGCAATTTTTACACTATTATGTACAATATTAACACTCTCCACCTTAAGATTCCCGAGCCCAATTTATCCCCCACGCATCAGGGGCAATGCAGTCCTCTCACGGCTAATAAGCCAACAGATATTTGGATTACATCTCCAGTTTTGATACCTCCTATTTTTATAAAATTAACATAATAACTGTAAATGTTTTTTTCTTTTTGCTTCCTTGTTATAAAGGTATGAAAGCTTTGTATTCTTATAGGAAATAAAAAAAAAACTTTTTTCTCGGAATTGAACATTTCTACTTTTATTTTATTTTACGTTTTGGACTTAAAAAAATTAAAATAGTCCCCTACCTGCCTGTAGTTAAATCCACCTACTACTATTAACCTGATTTTGATGAAATGTTTAGAAATTATGCAGACTGTTTTCAGATTGCTCCATACCAATTGTATGAACCTATACATCCTCTACTTTTCCTTAATAAAGCTAGCATATTGTCTTTGACGAACCTATATCATTAGATTTGTTTTTATTCCGTTTACTTAATTATTGTCATTCCAAAAACATACATTATATAACACAATATAACACATAAACATACTAATTATATTTTGTCCCTTCATAATTGTTAATGTTAAGATGGATGGTATCAAACAATTAGCTGGGTAGCTCAAAGGTTTCAGAAACCGAACACCTAATTTTTGATGAAAGCAGATATCCTCAAAGTGTATCCAATGACCGGAATCCGATTATAGAATGTATCCGGATATCCGAATTCACTTTGTGCTATCAATTTTAACCTCAGATATCGATTAAACATGATTCTGAATGGTCATATTTTTTCTAAAAGTTATTAAACCTTTTGGTATTAACTATTATAACGAATCATGAATTTCATGATAATCTGTCTATTTTTATAAAAAATTCTAAATCCTCAATTATCATCATCATTTCATTTAGATCTAATACTGTTAGTTGCGACACCTGGTAATAACATGTATCCATTCCTATTAGCTGGTAATGGTCTGAAAATTAAACGATACAATTTAATCAGAAGTTAAGAGCCAAGTGGTTAAGGAGATGCATCCAGCTCAGCTAATTATTGGATCAGGTTTGATTGCAGCAGCAGGATCTGCATTGCAGAGCAAAATCTCATCAGCGGTTGCTAAGCGTTTCTCCCCTTCTGCGTTTCTTGGATAGGTAATGAGGCTAGCGATAAAGTCAAATTAATGAAAACAAAATGTTATATGATTTTTAAAAAAAATAATCACATGAAAGCAACTGAAAAGGGATTAGGAATAATTACATTTAAGAAACATATGAAGTTAATGGATAATATTACGACAACGGTAAAATCAGTTTATTACAATGGTCTGTTCTTAACCGTGTGGTTGGAATGGTGAAGGATGTAAAGAGTCTCCTCATACATAAATAACATTTCCCTTTATTCGACACGCTTCATTGAGTGTTGATGCTTTAAGAATCATTATTGTATTGAATTGCATCACAATACATTGAAATTGGATTATGAACTTATAATTAAATCTGTACCACTACAACCCATGAAGTGCCAAGGGTGTAGTACTTTGTAAAGAAGTACTGTTACTAGACCAACGGTTGTGTAAGGAGGTGATTTGGTCAGAATCATGCTCGACAGCCAGATTTTTTGGTGAGACATTAATCAAATTTTACTTCCTTACATTTTTTCGATTTAAATGAAGTCTTTTATTCCAAACTCCTTAACCATCCTAACCCATTAATTCTTAATCTTTCATCCTTAACAATCCCTGATAATCCTCCGAGGCGTCTGAAAAGAAGATGGCCACCAATGGGTGGTTCCTTCCCAAGATTTTCAAGTGTATATGAAACATACTACATATTTACCTATTGTATTATTTTGTACAGTTGTACATTACATTAAATAAATAATTTAAAAAAAAAAAAAAATGAAGTCACTTTATATATTTGTGATTAGGGCTATAAGAGGCCAACTCACTTTTTATGTTTTATAATTAACATAAAAGTAACATAAATTGACGTCTAAGATCCATTTAAACCAATTTCAATTTCTCAAAATTATGCATAATGTTATTTGTTTTTTTCTATATCACAAGTGTAATAAGGGTTTTGAGAAAAAAAGACTTTAAAATATCATTTGAGATTCTCTAATTTGGCTTTTTCTTTTCTTTTTTTTTTTTTTTTTTCTAGACGACTTAAGGTTAGGACCTACATGGGTTTTAGATTATATAATTGTTTTTTTGAACTCTGGTATATTGCCAACCAGGCCTGAATTCTCGAAGATTCATTTCATCTGTTAAGCAGGATCTTTTAATGCTCTAACCCGATTGCATATTTTCAAAGATAATTATCCTGGACTGATCCGATTTTCACAGCCTGATGGCACGAGAAACTTCTCCAAGAGCTTTGACAAAATTAAGTACGTTTGGTCAAAGGTTGTAACCAAAGCAGGTGTAACTGAATATTTTTTTAACTATGAATTAAGGCTTGGAAAGGAGATCTGATATGATATAATTTTAAATTGAAAAATGTCCAATTTTCCCTGATAATAAGCAGATCAGTTTTGAAATGAATAAATTAAAGAACCTTATTGCATTAAAATATTTCTTACAAGTTTTTTTTTTTTTTAATTATTGCATATATATATGTACTTATTTGACATTTTTTGGTTCATGAAAATCCTTGATCTATTTACGAGATAGTTGTTTTAACTTATAATTGAAAATATCTCTTCAGAATCATTTTTTTCTAACCTTACACATAAGAAAAATAAAATGTTTGAGTAAATTTTGTTTTCCGATTTTTGCTTAAAACAAGACTGTATAGGATAAAAATATGCTCTTTATACTCAGTCTTGTGATGATAATAAATAAGGATTTTTCAACAAAGAATTTAAATTTTCTCTGGCAATAAGGTTCTGTTCTGGTCAATGTTTTGGTCTATACCACGTTCCGTCAAATATTTTTCCATTTAATTATTCCAGGTTTCTTTGTCTACAATTTTGTACCTATCAACTTCTGTCCACTTCCTTTGGAACGTTTTTTCATCAAATTCTTCCAAAATGTTCTTTTCTAGAACTACCTATTGGCTGATTTTTGAATCATTTCACACATTAATTTTTATTTAATGAAGATAGGTTTTAGTTAATGTATTTATTTTTTTAAATATTACATATTTTTTCTTATTTTGAAAGGTTTCCGTTAACAAGAGATTTCAGAACCGAGTAATATTTTCCTTGGTCACTTTATTATAGCAATGATATTGGTATTTTATTTGTATTATGATATATTAATTAATATAACTTTGTTATTGTTACAGAGGGGATGCCTTCCTGGAGCCATACATGCAGGGCTTGGACCCGCCAGCTCGCCCACCACCGCCCACTAAGCCCGCCTTCCCACCATCTCCCAGGGCCATAGAACAGGTCAGTCTTCAAATTGTTTTCCATTTTATATGATATATTTCTACTATTCTTGAATAGTTTTTCAGATTATTGTATTCAAGACTATACCGTAGACAGACTACTTTTTGACAATCGCACTAGCTTTGGAACAGTCTATTCAGGGATCAGAGTAGAGAAAGAAACTCATGTATACGGTAATATCTTTGGAACACGACCATTTCAAAATAAATCAGGTATGGCTCTATCAAAAAGAAGGAGCTATACATGCTGTTTCTTTATTTACATCGTGCGGTATTGTTATATTGTACACGGTATTTTAATTGAAATATTATTGTTCTTTACAATGTTATAACAAGATCGTGAAAATGGAATTTCAAGCATTCGCTAAGCACTTTAAAAGGAATTTCTGTGAATATTATATTGTTTCTATTCTGAGAGCAAATGGAGTAAAAATATTTACATTTGGTTTTCTTGTACCCTTATAGTATTTCGTGCGAAATCCAAAATATTTTTTCTTAGTCATTATATAAAAAATGGACTGATGAGAGATGTAAAAGAAATAAATTAAGAGATGAATAAACGTTTACCCAAAATTAATTGATTTTGATAATTCTTCTGGAAAAAATAAATTAATATCATGAAATTCTTTGTGGGTTTAATGAGTGTGTTTGTTCCAATATGGGTTTAAACATTGGATATAAAAATACTATGATTAAGTGCATCTACCCTAATTAATTTTAAGTGTCACTTGAGACCTTTAAATTGAGGGAAAATTCTAACTATTTTATTGTTTCCAATCCTATTATTTGTACCTCAAATCTCCCACGACTACAATTGGAACATGTCTACTTCTAATGCTCTATATTATTTTGTTTAATATTAAAGCATAAATTAACGAAGCTTAGGTATTTTAAAAGGATCGAATAATATTAAATGTAGTATAAAAAGGCATTATTTAAAGAGTGAAAACTACTATCCACATGTATGACATCTGTAATGGCAGAAAAAAATATATGAAACTGGAAAATCTAATATTAAAAAAAAAACCCTTGTTTTCAGGACTACACCTGTTTTAATCAATTATTTTACTTATTTAACCGCGTCATTATAGTAAATCATGTAAAATAGTTAAATCTCATCTGCCCTTCAGTAAACAAGGTTTACCATAATTCGGGCGTAGCCGATTTCTGTGTTGCGGATTTGTAATCAGGAACACAGGATTGCATAGCATCTACTATGTAAATGAGGAGGACGTGCGTACGAGCGATCGGTTATGGTATGGATTGTGTAGGGAAACACCGCTTACCAGTACCTAGGTTCATATGAAGATGTACTGAACGATACAGCTACAGTAAATACGCTTATTACTATGCAGTTACAGAGCAGTAATAATACTTAATCTCACTAAGAAGAATTTGACAGATATTGAGGTTAACCGATTCTATCCACTGCCGAAAGTCGACAGCGATTGTTCATGAACCTTAGTGCTCACCACATTCCTTCCACGTACTAGTAGATTGCTAGAACACTTCCGGTAAGTGTGGTGTGGTGTTGGTCAGATTTTGTGGCTGGATCTTATCGTACATTGCCATTGCAGATCTTAAATCTTGATTCTTCGACATGATCGAGATTCCTGCCTAAGATATTTTGCTTCTTTCGGCGATATGAGAACTAAACACTTATTTTGATGGACAAATATTAGACTAGAAATGCTAGGGCTGCTTGAAGGAAAGCTAAATCTTTTAGGGTCACTTGAGACTAGGTTTATTTTTTTTTTTCTTATTTTGTATTTCATAGCCATATTTTTTTTTCTCATATTTAGAGCTGAAATCATTTCTTTGCTCCTGATTTAAAGTTGAAAACCTTCGAATCAAGAGAAATATAGGAAAGTTTTCATGACGTTAAATAATATCTTTTCCAAAATTTCGAGATGTTTTCAAGAAAAGCCTTTTGAAACATTTTGTTCTTGTTAAAACATTTTTATGTTGTTCTTTTTAAATCATTGGAAATAAAAATAAAAATTGTGAATTTCTTTAAAAATTAAAAATGCTAAAATATGTTTTAAAAATATACTTCGAAAAGAAAATTTTCATCTCAATTCATTTATGTTTTTGAAGGTTTATACAGATTTATTTAAAACGTATTTTAGTAAATTAGACCATCACAAGCACGCACGTTTTTATCTATTGTTTATTTTTTTAAAGGTATCAAATTGAATAAATGAAATAAGAAAAAATATTAACAATATTAATATTAAAATAAAACGAATGCCTGAAACAGATTTTGTGTATTTAAAGATAAATATAAATTTAATATCTGTT
>NW_027115892.1:2619850-2640644 GCF_000696795.3 Halyomorpha halys
TTTATTTTTTAATATTTATTTATTGCTATTTACAACTGTACATTATAATACATTTAGTAAATCTGATCTAAGTTAAATTGGAGTGTTACAGGCGTGTAGTGAAACAACCCATTGGTAGCATATATATTTGAAAAATTTTCATTAATCTATGGTCAACTATCTACACCTCATTATATATATATATTTTTAATATTGAAGTAATTATTTTTATTTCATTAGATATCTATAATCAATTATTTCTTTATGTACTAAACATTTTATAACATTGCTTGTTCTTTAATTTTCTAATTAATAAACATTTAGGGGGTTAGAAGTCAAGAGGTCCAAGTAATTAAATTTAAATATTCCGTTATTTTCATCTGAGTATTTTTATTCTTCTCAGATAGGAAAATGTGTCTTTTAAGATCCAAGTTTATATGTGTAGTATAAATATTTTAAATGCAAATACCCCATAACCAGCAGAATACCTATCCTCCTATCTCTCTATTACCTATCGTAGGCAAAATCCTCGAAAAACTCATTTAGAAACGCATAAACCCCATCCTTGATTCCAATCATAATACCAGATCACCAATTTGGATTGCTAACATCTCATTCCACTATCTGGCAATGTCATCGTGTGGTAGAGGTTGTCTCGTCTTCTTTGGAGCGCGGGAGTCTTTCTCGATGTCGAACAGGCTTTTGATCGAGTTTACAAACTCCGTAAATTCCTACCTCCTACATATTTTCTCATTATCCGTTCCCTTCTCGCTGACAGGTTATTGAAAGTAAACATAAATGGTTCCGATTCATCCCTCTTCTTTCAGTCCGCTGACGGTGCTCAGTGTAATATTCTTGGTCCCATCCTTTACTCAATATATACAGCTGACATCCCAATCAATCCTAGCACTATCCTCACCACGTATGCCGATGACACATGTGTGCTAGTGTTAATAATAACCCTTTAATTGCATCCTAAACTCTCCAATCCCATATCACAGATCTCGAAGAATAGTGTCATAATTGAAGGATTTAAATAAATCTCATAAAATCACATTTATCCTACGTCGTAAGCCCACTGACTGCCCTACAGTATACTTTAATAATGTTGCACTTACCCCTGTAGAAGAGATCCGCTACCTTAGACTACATCTGGACAAACGACTAACCTGGAATCCTCACACAGGACTAAAAAGACAGGAAACTGAACGTCGATTTCGACTACTACAGCACTTACTAGACAAATGGTCCAAACTTCCAATTCATTAAAAAAGACTGATGTCCTAAAAGGACAAATTTATAAGGCCTATCTGGATGCGGAGTTGAAATTGGGGGCTCCACTAAACCTTTGAATTCCTATCGTATCCAATCCTTACAATCCAAAATCCTTAATGTTCCATTATAAACCCCCTAACCATCAAAACCCTCTAGTTTCTAATCTTGCTTCTTCTATTCCTGAAAATACTCCGAGGCGCCTGAAAAGAAAATGGCCTCGAGGTCTTCTAGTGTAAAAATATTATTAGAGTGCCACCAATGAGTAATTTATCTACATGTTTATACTGCATTAAATGTACTTAATGGGTTTTTTGTAAATACAGTTGTAAATTGTAATAAATAAATAGAAAATAATGCAAATAACAATATTTGCATTATATTGCTTGGACGACTTCTCTTCTGACCCTCTTTAAATAACAACACTGACCATAAAACTCCAGTATTCAGTTTCAAACCGGTTTATTTTCAATCCGAAATTATTCTTATTAATGATAAAAGCATTAATTTCTCCAAGTTTCTCTAGACATTTAAGTCAATTCAACCTGCAGTGAAAAACGAGTCTAGATGTAACTTTCTCCTGGTGTTAAAAGTAATAATTCACTCGGTCTTAACGTGCACAATGGGATTTTTTTTCTGTCAACTTAACTGCTGTAGAGCTTAATTTATTGTTTCAATCGACTGAAACGTCATATATGCACTCATTGGAGATCTATTTTGATTCGATCCAGATTATCGAGTTCGTTTACACACATTTTGTTGAAGTAAAAGTTGAAGGAACACCCTTCGCTTTCTGCACTCCCAATATATAAGGCTTTATTTCTTATATAATGGTAACTTCAATTTCACATAAATTCGTATAAATTGAATCACATAATTGCACGAATTCCAAAACTTCTCAATATGTTTATTTAAAAAAATATCTTTTAATTGATATATGGATAAAAAAAATTTAATATTGGTATTTATTTTTGTTTATACTAAAAGGTATTTAGGGAATAAAACTCACAGCATAAACTATCAATGAAAGAAAATCAAATTTTTGTCTAAATTTAGAACGTTACTTATATTATAAAATCTATAAGTAATCAACGTATAAAACATGTATAATAAACTCCTTAAAACCCCATCTTAAAATAAAGCATTGTTCAGGTATAGGGGTGGTGGAGTAGGTGGAACTGGAGTGTGTCCTCCAGAAAGGGGGTGGTTTTTAATTTCCTACTGCTGGAGGGGATATTGTCTGGAAGAATTCATTCCTCCGGTCTTATTTCTCTCGGATTCTCGAGATTTATTTGTCGCTGAATAATAAAGTTCTCGAGGGTATTTTGGTGGATGGTTAATTTACGAATATAATGAAAACCTAAAGGAACCCATTTTTTTTGTTTCTTTAGAATAGCCAAGCTTATTTAATCGAATTCTCCTAGATATTATATCATGATAGTTTATGTTAGGTTAGAACGAGAATTATGTAATATCAAAAATAAGAAAATTCTAGTTTTTCAACTCCAAACTATTGTTTTTATTTAGATTGCAAGGGAGATAAGCTCTAGTCTTAGTAAAACTACGAATACAAATTCTAAAATGTGTTCTTTAGATTTATTAACCATTACTGAGTGTACTGAAAATGATAATGGATAAGTAACTTTTTCTTTTTTTTAACAAAATAATTGCTGGTGCCTTTTCGAATCGAATAGTATAGTTTTATTTGTTTTAAAATTAATGAATGAACTCTTTATTAGTCATTAATGTATTCTGTATTTATGAAAATCACTATTAATTCTAATTTCCACTTAATTTCTCATGGCAACTTAACATGGAACGACTGCTTCGAAACCAGTTTACTTCGATATATATTAATAAATATATAAAATACAAAAAAAAAAAATTGCTCTATTCTTTGGTTTGTTGGCTGATAAAAATAAATACATAGCCTACGTGCAGGTTTTAGTATGTATTAAGTACTTTTAATAAATTCTATAAAGTTAGACTAATCTATCACTCTTTATAATAACAGTACGTATTTATAAACAGGAATAGTGACTATAGTTTTTAAGTATAAACGGTACATTTCTTCTATTTTTAACTGTAGTTTATTTTATGAAAGAATTTAGAATAATAATCAAGAATAATCATTGTACGTATTTGTTGATAATCATTGTGGTGAAAGTACAACAAAAAAAATCGATTTTTGTGGTGACAACTAAATGTTACAACTGGGGCCTGTTTCATAATGAAAACCAATGGTATTAGTCCATAAATACAAGTACACTAACTATAAAGTACAAGCAGTAATACATTTTGTTTCATGATAGGAACGACTATTAGGGTTATTACATGAGTTAAAAGTAAGCAATTGTCTGTAAGAATTGTATAAGTCAATGAAATTGTACCAAATATCAACTACCAGATTCATAGTATTAGTATGTACTTCATTAATGAAACAAGGCCCTGGTAACATGACTTCTCCTTAACGTTTACAAGTGACAAAAGTTAACACTTTGTCTTTAAACTGTTATATTTATCACATAAGAGGAGAAAGAAATTACCGTTTGTTTAAGGAGGGGGGTGAATAATAGTTTTGATCAGAGGTCTAGTAATGAGGTGTAAACTTGCTATAAATTAAAAGGGAAAAAAAATAAATGGGAAGTTGTAAGTTGAATTAATTTATATTTTTCCAGAAGTGAAACATTGAATTCTCGTTACGATGGAATTCAGGCTTAGTCATTATTATTCTCAACAGACGATATGATGGATGTATTGTAATATTATCAATTTTTTTTTTTCCTTTACGTTAATAATTAAAATTCTAAGCTTTGAAAAATCTCCTCATAATTTTAAGGTTTATATTTTAACTAAAATAATTTGAACATGGGCAACAGATTGTGTACTTGTGTTTCAAAAGATAAAAAAAAATAAGGGCAGACCAGAAGCTTAATGAAGACAGAGCCGCCTGGGGGTACGGTGTTCTGTTACTAAGGGCACAATTTGAAGGCCCTTCCATCCCCTAATAGGTCCGTCTGTCTGTTCTGCCCTCAGGGGTCGACATTGTGAAATCCAAGCCACTGATCATCTGGGTAATAAGGCTAATATTATGATAAAAGAAAACTTATAAGAGGAGAAAAATACTGAAGGAAAAATAAAATAAAACATGTTAATTTATGGTTCGTAAGAAAAGAAATTAACACTTAAAAATCTTTATGATAAGAACAAAAAAAAAAATATTGGTAATAGTTAGTTCTCCTAGGTAACAGAATATTTAATATACGTATATAACCGTGATAATAGTTTTTAACAATAATCCTTTAGAAAGAATGCGAAAAATATTAATGCATTTCAGTGATTGACACCGTCTCGGAACAGTAAGGACGTTATATATAGAAGTTATAAGATATATTATAAGATGTAAATTTTACAGGGATAATGAAGGAATTTTTTCAAATGATTTAAATACCAAAAACATTTACAAAACTAAACTACCCATTAAAGAACGATTTCAGTAATCTGTTTCTGGTAAAATAAAATAATTTATGGGAGAATCGCCGTCATCAACCAGGAATATCTCTACATAATTTATTGAATTAGTGGTGGAAAAGACTCAAAAATGGAAAATATCCTTGAGTTCATTCAACAAATATACAAATAGAGTAAAAACTTATACAAAAAATTAATTTAAGAAAATATTAATATTGATGGATAAGACAACAATTAATAATAAGTACAGCCAAGTGCGATAGAATTGTAAATATAAATATTGTAAATAATAAATAGTAGAACAATATTTATTAGAAACAGTAACAAATATGGTAAAAAGGTTGGTAGACAGGTATAAATACCTAGCCGTTTGTCATTTACATCTAACTTTTTACTATATTTGTTACAAATAATTATTAATTATATAAGCTATTGTTCTACTATTTATTACACTAGTTGTTATATTTACAATTCTATCACGCATGGCTGTACTTATTATGAATTAGTGCCCTATTCACCTATATTTATATTTCCTTAATTTAATTTGTCTCTTTCTTCTTATAATTTTTTTTTGTATAATTTTTCATTCTCTTTGTATATGCTTTTTCTAATTTTCACATCTTACAAAATGTGTATCCATTTTTTCTTTAAAAGTGGGATGAAAGATTGGTTACCATTAAATAGTTTTTTTTTTTTAATTTTGTACCTTTATTGACAGCCACCAGGACTATCTACCTAAAAAATCATTCATATGGTCAACTATCTTCTTCCGATAAAAATTTTAATGGAAATTAGGAAATCATATTCTAGTTCATCCATACTATTTAATTATCAACAAGAAATAATAATTTACGCGATATTTGATAATAATCGTATCGTTTTAATTAACCATATAATGGATTGTTGTCGAATGAGTACTATAGGACCAATTAAAGTTATTAAAAAAATATTACTTTTAATTATAACATAAATTTTAATTATTATTAAAAAAATAAATAATTCACAATTATTTTTATTTGGATATGAAATAATTCTAATTTGTACCATTGTACCAATTAGAGTTGTTTCATATCCAGATAACTCCTCGAGATATAATATCTTTAAACTGACGGAAATAGTGCTAAGAATATTAAGATCCACAGCTCGACGGGGAAAGGATTATTCCAAAGACAAAAGATTATTAAATGCCTCCCAACTCGGTCAGTGAACACTTCATAATTGTTATTCTCCGGGCTGTCTCTCGCTGCCGAGGCATAAATATTCATCTCGGGCTCCTAAGACTGGGGTTGCCAGAGAAATTTTATTTTAAATAGATTTTAATTGTCGGGTCCTCATTATTCTGAATTATTTTTTTCTTTTTCTCCTGTTATAAATATTTAGAATGCAACAACGCTTTAAAAAGTGAATCATAATGAGGAGCTGTTGTAAATTCGGTTAAAGACGATACTGAATAAAATGGGCTTAATGAATCAAAATCTTTAATACTCCAAGTGCCACGTTTGAAATCTGTTTTCACACGGTATTGGTTGTATAAAAAATAATTTATCATATAATAAATAATTGGAGAAGTTTGTCGGGGGGTGTGGTCAGCAAAGAACAACATAAATAAACAAACCCATATTTATTTATTTTATGTCGACGTTTCGACCTGAGTTTCAGGTTTTCATCAGGGGTTGTGGCGTAGAAGGTAGGCTTGCAACTGTTGATGAAGACCTGAAGCTCAGGTCGAAACGTCGGCATAAAATAAATAAATATGGTTTTGTTTATTTATGTTGTTCTTTGCTGACCGCACCCCCCGACAAACTTCTCCAATCATTAATCTACGGTCAACTATCTACACCTCATTATAATAAATAATGTTACTCGAGGAAATCGTTTAGTTTGTTTATTTGGTTTTGTGAATATTCTTATTAGACTAGCAAAATAAACAAAAAATAAAAGTAAATTAACGCAAAAGCTCTAGACATTTTGATATTGTGAAGCGTCGTTTTTGTTTAGACTGGCATTAAAAGTTTATTTTATTGAAGGAAAACCCTGAATTTTCTAAAATCAAAACCCGTAAAAAAGACTACTCTTACTTTTTTTTTTAAGTTTCGAAGATATCGAGCATGGAATGAAAAATTCAGGGTTTTTATTGAATATGATAAATTTCCGATAGTCTGCCTAGATCCCGAATTTAGATTTTTGTCGATCCAATTCTTACCGACCAAAAAATCAAGTCTGTTCGATCTTTTACGTTTTGATCATTTTTGTTTCCGCGACTATAACGTACAGGAAGAAGAATGGATTCATGGAAGAATGGACTTATGAAGCTTAATAAAACGTTTCAATAATATATATTTTTTTTTTATATGAAGTTAAATTTAATATATAAAAGTAATTTGTACTCATTGAAAAAAAAACAAAAAAAAACGCATTCATGCATTTTTCCTAAGCGCGTTTTTCTTTTATTAAAAGAAGTAATCATACACAAGTAGAGTAGACTTTTATTTTTGTATAGTACAACAGTTTTTGTGGAGGTGGTTTGTTAAACTTTAAATATTCATTTTCATAATTAAATAAATTTGATAAAATTTTAAATTTATTGACAATCATAAAAAAGTGTATTTTTCGCACCTTACTTGAGTACATTTATAAAACGCCAGCCCTGACCAGATCGCTCATTTCTCGCTGATATTGTACTCGTGCGTAACTGTTGCCTTTTGTCGTCCTTATAGTCGCAGTATTATACTTCGGGAACAGAGAGGGAGATGACTCAAAAGTCTTCTCATTATTACTTCAAATAGTAGGTATGCTATTTTAAAATTACTGACGGTGTAAGGTCATTCAGAATTATACTTACTACCTCATTACTTTGGCATAATTGCCATACTCTAATATATTTTCTATGAATCGTGTCTGATATCTTATTTGTTACTTAAAAGCTATAAACAGAATGAAGATAACCCAAGTTTTTTTTTTTTTTTATTGGTAGAACACTAGATTTTTTTTTAATCTTACTTTCGGCCTGTTTTAAGAGAGAGGTTTTATCAGATTAGTAAAATATCAGCAATTATTGATGTATAATTTATAATATAGTTCGGTTATGAAGTTAAGGATTCACATTTTAAAAATTAAATGATATAAAATTTTAAATAAATTGTACCCAGAATAATAGAGCTACTGAGACGTGAAATAAACAAGGAAAATCTTTTAAATATTATTCATAGTAACGAAAATATTCCCTGTGGCTAACGAAAACCGCAGGAATCGAATATATTATAATGTAATGGGAAAAAAAATCAAATCGATAAAGAAAGGATAAAGGATTGGAAGTGAATAAGATTTTCTTATTTACAAAAGCGGTCTAATTGGAAAAAATATATCAGAAAAAAATCTAGTGTTTCTAGTAATTCTAATATCTTTCAAATTTAGATCATGAATGGCTAAGATCATATAGACGTCAGATATTTGACGTTTTGTCAAACACACAAATCACAAACATTATAATATTTATTTTATCAGGAAAACTAAAAAAAAAAAAAATTGAATTACAATTAAATATTGAAATAATTACCTGTAAATAAGCACCTGGGAGGAGTTGTGACTGAGAATAATAATTTAGAAGTCGAAATAAAGGGCAGAATTGTAGCAGGAACCAGATGTTTCTTTGCCCTGCAAATAGCTCTCCAATACAAAAGTCTTTCCAAGAAAGCAAAACTTTTGTAATACAAAACAATTATTAGGCCAGTAGTAATGGCAGTGAGACGTGGACTTTAACCTAGGAAAACAGAAGAGCTCTTCTGGTTTGGGAAAGAAGAGTCCTGAGAAAGATCTTTGGACCCGTTAAAGAAGAGCACAAGTGGAGAATCAGAATATCCTCTGTTCTATTAAGTAGAGCAGGTTGTGATGGTTAGTACATGTGGAAAGGATGGAGCCCTGTAGGCTGCCTAAAAGGATGCTAAATGGTGCACCAGGAGGAAAAAGGAAAAGGGGCAGACCCAGGCGTCGTTGGATGATTTGAGAGAGATGGGAACCGGAAATTGGAGGAGTCTCGCTGGAGACCGCGAAGCATGGGGAAGAATGATGGCAGAGTCCCGGGTCCTACAAAGACTCTAGCGCCCAACAGTGAGTGAGTGAGTGATTAAAATAATTCCTAACCTAACTTAAAACTGGTGTACAACTAAGACCTAACTAATTAGGGTAATCTACAGGGTAGCACTAACAAAATACCATACAATACATGCATAAAATAATATGTTTAAATCACTAACCTAATACATGCGTATAACCATTAAATACATGTCTATAACCATACAAATCAGCTATATTCTATAGAGTTGAACGAAAATTACCTGTAGCTAAAACTGTAACTATCTCCAAATGTTATAGATTATTTTTTTAGTTATTAAAGCTTCATAACTGGGAAAAAAAACCTAATAAATGATTTCAGTTAATAGCTAATTTAGTTAGAAGAATTAGTCATGGATAAAGATGTAACAACTGCTCATTATTAGTCCATAACAGCTATAGTTTTAACTACAGGAAATTTTAGTACAACTCCATCTATATGTTCCTTTTATAGCCCTATTCCTCCATAGTGGTGCCTAAATGCAGGTTATTTTGTAGAGTGGGACAATTTTTGTTAATCTCTTCAAACGAACAGTTAGAAAGTCGTAATAACTGTTGCTATATAATTTCGTACCATTTACAGTTATGATTTTTTTTTCTATTACATATTTACATAACAGTATTTAGATATTTTCAGGTATATTTATTAGAAGATGATGCAATGTGGAACAGTATTTTTTTTTTCGGAAGCTCTATTCCTAAACTGGTGGAGAGGCTGACTTCGTGAACAAATTAATTTTAATTTTTTTTTTTAGAATTATGAAAAAAATTATGAATAATATGCTACTTAAAAAAAGTTTTAGCATAATAATAAAGATAAATTTAACAAACACACAAAGTTAGGAAAATGAACGCCATGGCCAGTTACACAGTAAATTAGAGACATCCACTCGGGCCATCTCGTGGAATTGAAATGGCGCCCCATCTTGGCCAGGCCTTATATTGCCTTTAATTAAATAACTGGATCCCCCAGTAAAGAAGAAGTCCTCAAAAGTCCTGTGAATAAAAAGACCAGATTAATAAAGCCACAGAGCCGCCTTTATCAGATCTGGCTATGAAATGTTAACCACCCCTCCCCCCACCCCCTCTCTCTCTTTCTCTCCTTTTCCCCTCCCAAGCTGTGTAAGGATAACTTTTTACACTTGTGAATAATTTAAAAGAATTTTCCCTTCCGCCAGTCGGCACTGCCTCCAAAATTCATAAGGGCCCTGTTTTGTACTCTTCTGATAGGACACAGCCTCTCTTCTCTTCGTTCCTTTATTTCAACAATGGTTTTATTGTATGTGACGATTGTTCTTACTTGTCTTCGATATAAATATATAATTTTTAAACAAAATAATGTTCTAAGTAAAAAAAAAAAAATAACCAACGGGCGTTGATGACCAGACTGTTAAACGCCCTTTCAAAACTATCAAACAAAAAAAAAAGTAATTAGAAACAAAACAATTTTAGTAAAACATTTATGTCAATTCTTACTTAATGATTATGTTAGGAAATCCCGGAATCAACCAAGGAAATTGTCAAACACTATAAATGTGGTTTCAGACGGAACAGTTTAGTTTAAAATACAATAGAATAGTTTAAAATACAACATTGTGGTTATGTATGAAGCAGCATAATATCTTAATTAAACTGGGAACTCTGAAGAAAGAAGTAATATAGCACTTTATGTAACAGATACATTAAGAAACTTATTTTTAAGTATCTAATATTCTACTGTGATGTCTCAGCTGGGGTTACGTTGTTAGGTTATAGCACGATATTAATTTATTCAAATCCTTTTTCGTGACTCTCCTAATTATTTTCTCTCATATTGATATTACCTTTTTCTTATTCACGTTTTTATGCATCATAAATTATTCATGTCAGAAGACCTCACAACTAGCTGATAGTCCCAGAACATTTTTTTGTTTGGCATTGTAATAGACACAGTCTGTCAATATAACCCTCTTAAGAAAAAAAAATGTAATTATTTAGTCATTCTAATTATTTATAATATTAAAAACAATTTTTTATAAATGTTGTTAGAACTAATTATTATTTAATAAATAAATCAAAAAGTCTCAACACTCTTTATTATATCAACAGTCCATCGTTTCGGCCAATTAGGCCATCCTCAAGGACAATCTAACAATTAAAAGCTTATTATACATTCATTTGTAACAATTTTAACAACAACATTATTATTGATAATGTAACATACCTTAAATATAAATTTACACCTCACATCTAAATTTAAAAATGTTGATATAATAAAGAGTGTTGAAACTTAACAAGGATACCATTTAATTTATTTAATAAATAAATACTTCTCAAGCAATTGAAAAAAATTATATATAAACTAATTATTATATTAATTTAAAAAAATAAATCTGTACCGTTACAACCCATGAAGTGCCAAGGCTGTAGTACATTATGAAGAAGTACTGTTACTAAACCAACGGTTGTGCAAGAATCACGCTCGACCGTCTGATTTATTCTCAATTTAGGGTATCCACTTCAAGAGGCTGAGTGGACTCCGGAGTGCTCCACAACCCTCTGGGTTGACTCACGGCGATTGTTAACAGAAAATAATTATCCACCATCGCCGGATTCTTGGAGTAGCACAATGCCATAACATTGAGCTTCCCACTCCCAATACTATTATATAGTTGTGTTATATTATATATACCTACCTGAAGATCCCTGGGTACATCCACATGAAGATCCAAATGAAGCAGTCAGGTCTGCACTGTGTTCCTACCATCTGATCAATATTTATTTATATCGTTGTCATTTATTTAGGTTGAGTAAAATTCTACAAACCTTTGTTAATTAACTTGATGCTCATGCAGAAATTTGAATTGAGTTTACCTTCAAAAACCAGCGATAACCTGTTGGTTTAATTAAAACTACACATTTCTTACGCCTGCGAAAAATTTACTTTATTTAATTAGCCAAAAAGTGTGAATTATTTATAGTGTGAATATCAGTTTTGGCCCAGCTTCTACGCCTTACTCCCTGATGAAGACCTGAAACTCAGATCAAAACGTCGGCATAAAAAAAAAATATTGTTTTGTTTATTTATGTTGTTCTTTGCCGACCGCACTCCCTGACAAAGCTCTCCAATCAAATATCAGTTCTGTTTTAATATATACATAATTTTATAACAATCATTAGAATCTTGTTCCAATCTTGTACCCTTCTCTCTGAAATTTAAATAAATTTTTTTGGTGGGAGCTGAACCTTGATCAATAACATTATTTCTCCGTTAAGGGTGAGTCAGCCACCCTCCTTAAAGATTTGGCTAATTTATGACTTAGCCAACGATGGGGGTGGTTCACTTTTTCAGGACACAACTGGGAACTTTAGAAGCTATCTGTCTGGAGGACAGCCTCTGGAAGAGGAACTTCTCCAGCAGCTGATGACCGTCATTTGTCTGCGGGTCGTTGTATCCTAGCTGAGGAGTGCTCAGTCTGTAGTTTACTCTGCATCCGGTGTATTCCGGTTTCATTTTTATTTTGTTTTATTTTATATAATATTGATATTCAGTTCAGTTTTACCTTGCTCTAAGAATATATAAACATATGTTTTTAATTTGCTCATTAATATTCTAGTTTGTTGTCACAAAGGTTTAAATTCAAGTTAGGCGAGTACAGTCACCTAAAATAATTACAACTTTTTAATTATTGTATTTTTACTTAACACTAATGAAAAGTAAGTTTTTTACATCAATAATCAATGTATAGTAGTAATGACTCATGATTAAACCTTAAAAGAAAATTTGTAGCATAGAATTTGTGAAGTTACTCCGGTAAGTGGTTTAGCAAAGAAATTCTGATTTTTCAAATAACGAGTTATTAACTGTCTTTTTTCCAGAGCCCATTTACATATTATGTAAATATCAATATTTATTACTATTGGTGAACAAAATATATTTTACTTATGAGCCGAATTAGTAAGCACTTACATTAGTAAATGCTTACTACTTAATACTCTATATTAATAGAGATATTATTGTCCCTACGTAATTTTATCACTATTTTATTATATTTAATTCAAAATTATTAACCAATTCTTCGTACATCTTAATAATATGTTAAAATTAAAATTAAAGATATTCCTATTCTAATAAATGATGGTTACTCAAAATTATATATTTCATAAAATATCTTGACGATAAAAAAATAATGTAGTTTAGAGTCTTTAGACGGTTTCTCTCCACGGAATCGTTCGCTTATAGCGTCGGGTCTGTTGAGGAAGGATAAGTTAAATACTTTGGGGCGAGTGTCCCAGAGCTCATGGTTCAGAATATATGAATTCCAATCGTCATTGAAAACTCAGAAAATTGTAATCTGGGAGTTGTATGTATGAACCGAATGCTATAAATTTATTTCAATTCCAAACTATTATATTGGGTTAGGGACCTGCCCTGTGTGTTGCAAATTAAATATGAGACAGAGTGGCGTGCTCGGACCGCAGTATTAGCATACCCTACCTTAGATTAGGCTATATCCAGGGATGACAGCTCAGGTAGGGTAAAGTGTTTTCCCTCGGGGCTATCGAATTTCCCGCCGGATTTCCATAACAACGTAGTGGAGGAAAACACTCTAGGGATAATTCAATAGCTCCCTCTACCGGGGTATAGGGCCTTTGTCGAGCGCTCTGTATTAGAGGGTTAGTCGTTGGTGCCAAGCTAATAGATCGATTATCGAATAATCGACTTCAACCTGCGTGTTAGTACCATGTGCTCAACATGATCCTTTAATTATTTTGATTTAGTTTTAAATATTGAAAGATATAAATTCTCTCTAGCACAATTTGTTATACAACTTCAATATGAGTTTTATACGCACCTCACACAGTGGTTCATTTTAGAAGAATCCTGGCCAAAACCTACTTTTTCAATTTCATTTTTTTTAGCTTCCACTAAAATGTAGACAATCAAGTGTCTGAAATTTCAAATAAATTACTCAAAATTTGAGAAATTCTTTAAAATAGTTTTTGATATTACAGAACTTAACCAAACTGTTTTGATTGATTTTGTTAGCTTCTAAATTCGGAGAAGGGATGATAAAATAAAGAAAACTATTCGTTGAAGTATCTAATTTCGTGTTTTTCACATACTTCACGAACAAATAATATATAATAATCATTTGCCATAACTTTATTTTAGTTTAAAGAGAAAAAAAAATTATGATTACCATTCTGAATGACTAAAAGTTGCATTATTATTATATTATATTATTATCTGCAAATTCCAGAATTTAGGGCAGATTATTTCGAATGAATGGGTTGGTGATACCAATCTCGTACATCGAAGTATTTGACCCTTAAAAAGCAACACAATTTGAATACATATTTTTTTGTTACTTTCTCTGCTAAAAGATCCGAAATAAAACAAAACACAAAACATGAATTTTTATTTTTTATTAAAAAAATGTTCATCTATTTCCATACCATTGAATTGTTTCAGAACGTCAGATAATTATCTCCTGGTAGAATTTCGAACGGTTTTATTATGATTTTGTGGAAAATTTCCAAAAACAATTACTTAAAATAAGTTAAATTAAACATATTTTTCACTCATTATATCTTAACTTTTTTTCACAATGTAGGTAGTGCTGAACACATAAACAAAAAAAAATTATCGGATATCATTATATAATAGCAATGTTCATATAAATAGTAAATAAATAAAATGATGTTTTAAAATAAAGTTAGGTTAAAAGGCTTTTCCCTAGTCTCTAATATACCCAACCACTCTATCATGCGAAAAAACTACTACGGCTGAAATCATTGTTAATTATGAGACTTGAAACTCTACCAATCTTTGAGTTTTGATTGACTTTACAAGTTGGATAAGATCGATGGAAGAGTTATTCCATTACAGTTTTATGTGACGTTTTAGTAGTTTTAAGAATGATGTTTTCTCATGGTTCCTTATTCAGACTTATGTCTTGTGCTAAGGTTTAAATTCTGTGTGGATCAATTCTAGATGTCAATTATAGATTCACTTCTATGTCTTGTATCACTTGCCTGATATTGATATGGGCCTTGATAAAACATATTTATTGATAAAGGGACAAATTTAATGATCATTATCACTTCTAAAATACTGATTCAAGTGGTGAATGAAACATCCTTGTCTGAAAATATGTAACTCCCGTGACATTCCTTTTTCCAGGAAATCAACACTTTTTATCAAAGGAGTTACATACATCTTATGTTAATCAGGTCCAGATTTACACTGACAAACTCTCATGCCATTTAAATAATATCCTAAATATTTCTAAGAGAAGATGGTTGGGGATGTGGTTAGAAAATAACATAAACAAGTTGAAAAAACCTATTTTATTTAATTACTTATTTAAAGAAAAAACTTATTTATTTTTGTTTTCATCTTATTTGTGTTATTTTTTGACGCACCCCTAACCATCTTTTCCTCGTATATATTTCCCACGGTGAACTATATTCTCATCATTCTAAATATTTCATGACTAAATATAAACAATAATATATAAATTTTATTCTTACAACGATAAAACTACTCTTTTTAGTTATTACTTGAACTTTTCAAACGAATCTTTTATTCTCCTAAAGGTAGTTTGTGATTAATCGAATAACGTTTTGCTAATTCAAGCATTAAAATCACATGAATGCGGACTAACCGCTTTGAGGTACTTTCACGTAAGCAGATCAACAAATATTCAAGGAAAAGAGAGGCTAAGTTTGGATTTTTGTCTCTCATTATCCACGTAAAATTATTCTATAATGATTACACCAGATGATTTTTTTTTAATGTTCTACTAACTTTCGCTACAGGAAAGTCGTCAATAATAAGCGTTGGAAATTTCTTTCTGTTGTGCATAACCACCATGTCATAAGAAATGTTATGTTAGAAGTTTCCCAGGTGGAGGCTGAAGAGTGCCTGTTTCTGCAGCGTCACTTGATTAACTTCGTTCTTCCTCCGATTTTTTAATTTTTTTCCGTTTCAAAACTCTCTCAAGTTTCGTTTAATATTTCTTTTATACAATATTGTAAGAGTTAATATTGTATGAGTAAGTATTTTACAATATATGTTTAATTATTATCGAAACAATTTATGAGGTTTCGTTATGAGGGATTTATTTACAATAAAATTTAGATTTATTATAATAAAGTACAACTAATTTAATGAAATTCAAACAAAATAATTTAATTTACTTTTATTTCATCTTTCAGTTAAATTATTAAGTGGGAAAAAGGATTTTTTGGAATCTTTGAGTCTGAAAATGTAATTATAATTGAACCGAGTTAATTTGTCCTATATTCCCCTTATATATCTTATTTATGTTATTTATTTTAATTAATATCTAAAATCAATTGCTTAATCCACTGTCATTAGGCGACAATATTTCGGTATTAAGCAAAGCTTGTGTGTCCCCAGATAACATATCATTTTCGTCTATGAGATTGGTAATAAAAATACTTATTTTTACAAATAAATAAATACCAATTACTTAGAAATTGGTAAAATCAATTTTACCTTGATTTGTGTTTTTCCCAAATTTTTTTTTAAAAACATGTTAATTTGAATTTTTAATTAAAATCCACTGATCACATAACTAAAATCACGGTACGTTGTTATAATAGCTCATGTATTCCATATCCTTGTATTCTTTCATGATATATAACATTTGGTAAATGTATAAGATACTATAAAAAATAATTCGGCTATACTACTGTTCCTTATTTTTGTTTACAAAATATAGCTTAGTTGTTTTAATGTTCATTATATTGCTTATTAGATATAGTAGTTGTGCGATAGATTTTATTTTAACATATTGATGGTAAATGTTCAGACAACTGTACTGTATTTCTTTGATTTGACAAATTTTGAATTTTGATTGATTTACAATGAAACCAGAACATTTCAATTAAATACCGCCCATAACAAAATGGCAAGGTAATGGAGACATCATTTAGGGTTTTTTTTTTAATCTCAATTATAAAGTGTTGTTACTAAAATATGGATATGATTTTGGTTGTAATCTAGTAAATGTGCAATTTATTATATTTAATACTTAGTCGATCATTTATGAAATAAAAGATCTACTAACAATTTCGAAAAGCTACTCTAAATGATGCCTTTTCATTTTGTCAAAAGCTATCTTGAGTTAGTTCTTCAGCTGAACTTTGATTGAAATATTCTGTTTCCATTGTTATTTATTCGGAAATCAAAATTTGATAAATAGTTGGTTTTCTTTGAGAACCATTAATTGAAAGAAAAACATTTTTTTCTACAATAATTGCTGTATCAATTCTAAGAGATAGCTTAATAATGATTCTTTTGTTTGTAATTATCAGTAAATTGTATAAACCAACTTGCGATTTGTCAACTAAGACTAATTTTATTTTATTTCGCTATTTCTAACAGGACTTTGTATTTAAAAGAAAATTAAAGAGATAAAAACTTTGACCAAATGTTACATGACATCCCGAAGGCCATGAATACTGTTTCTAATTCAACAAAATGAATTCGGTTGGGTCCTCCACTTATCTCCCCCCCCCCCTCCACCTCCTGTGTTTAAGAGATTGGCAAACTCTCAACTAACTCGGGATCGTTGTGATGAGGCTCTTAGATAGTTGCTTAGTTAGTTGATTGTTAGTCGGGCCGTTGGGGAACTGGATGCCCGGATTAGGCCTGGGATTGGGCCCTGTACTCTAATTGTGTAGGCTTGCCATGGAACCACAAACATCTGCCCTGATATTGACGATTAACCCTCGAGCAAACTTCTCAGCAAGTTATTATTTGATAAGGGGACTGTGGCAATACGAGAGTGTCCATTTCGTCTCCATTAATTTGCCAAATACAGACCGTCATGCAGAGAATGCAAGCTCAAGCGATAAGCCGATAATGATTTCATTGAGTAAAACATTATTTTTCTTTTAATAATAATGCAATTCTAGTCTTGGTAAAAGGGGTATCGTAAAAGAGGGAAGGGGGGGAGGAGTCATCCTTCAAATAATTTGAAATCCCCAAAATGGGAAATGTGTGGAAAATTGGTTCTCAAACGGCGGTGATACACTCTCAATGAGCTTAATATACTTAAAATAAGTAATTTGGAAAGGTCAGTTAGCTAAAAATATTAAGAAAAAGGGTAACTGCAAACTCATCCGACGCTGATTTCCTTGACGCTAATTAAGAAGAATTGTTATGTAAAATTACCTAAAATGGTAATTTCAAATTTTCAAAATGATTCCCGCTTATTTCCAATACATATTTGACTGATCAATATTTTAGTATCTATTTCCATTGATTGAGGAATTAAATATTTTATTCTACTATGAGAAAAACATATTATTTAATTAAATTTTTATATTTATATGAATTAAAACAATTGAAGAGTACAGAGGAAAAGTCAGACAAATTTTATAATTTTTATTTTATTTAATAAACAGTAATCTACATCTATTTGAGTTTCTTTGTAACAATAAGGACAATGTTCATTTTATCTGATGACAAAACGAAATCTTTGTTTAGTCCAGGGGAGGTGTAACGATGAGCATTTTTCTGGCGTTGGGGAATAAACATCTACACTTTCCTAGTATTTTATCTGTTTTGTTTATTATTTTGTCAACCTTCCGTTAAACCTTTGATGTTTTTGCTGCTTGTTTATGTTACTTCCTCACCTACACTAGTTTTGCTGTGGCCTCCTCGCAACGGAGCGTTTCTCTCACTAGTAAACTCCAATAGTGACATCTTTGTTATCTCGTTTGAGAATTTTACTCGCCTTACTTTACTCTTAAATCTTTTATGAATTTTGGATTCTTCAGTCCCTGGTGGAAGAACTACAATTTAAAATTTAAATTTTGAATTGTATTGAAAATAAACGTAAAGATTTTTTTCATTATCACGTCCAATTAAAAAAAAATATAGTACAAATTGTCTACCATGATCTAAATACTCACGGGACACTTCTTAGGGAACAATAAAGTAGGACCTACTGTATTAATACTTAACCCTGATATCTCAAGTTAAAAATAAAAAAGTTTATTTTGAACGGGCTCCATTCCATAATTTAATTTTAAATAATAATTATTTTTAGTAGAAGATCGATGATTGACTGTGTGTGATAATAAAAGAAAGGCAGTTCGGTTGCGATCAAAGCAAAACTCAAATAGTCGTAAACTTAGATTGTTTTACAACTATTTGAGTTTTTGAATTTTTCTTTGACCCTACCCGAAACAAAATCTTTAGTCTCTCAAATAGCAGTAAATTAGGATATCATCAGGGCAAAAAATGATAAGGTCACATAAATAACAGCCCAAGAAAGAATAACCAGAAAGATTGTACATCGCTTCAAGACTGTTCAAATATACTATTACTATTTTATTTCTTTAGCGTCTTCAAGGATTCTTCTTCAGTTAACACTGAATATATGTATTATAATTATGCCAATGCAAATAACAATGTTTATAGGATTCATTTACTAATATAAACAATGATATATCTTTAGGTTTTTTTTTTCTGTTTTTACTGATTTATTCAAACCGATCCTATAAGAATGTGACAATAAGGGAAACCGCTGGTGTGAATAAAGAAAGAGGACAAAGACATGACAGACATGAGGGAGAACGGTACCCAGTGGCACTTCTGCCTTGTAATTTACATTTGCTTTTATTCAAAGAAGACCCTCATCCAGCTCCTTTTCAGTCTTAGACCACTATTGTCTGGAATGTTGGTTGTCTCGTTCGAGACAGTTATTATTTCCATGTAGTTTTCCGTAGTGGTTTATATGTTTGCATTAAAAATTAACATGCCAAGGCCAGAATGCAGAGTTTCTTGGTCCTAAAGAATTCCGTTCTCAGATTCAGAGAAATCATTCATCAAACCAGCACCCTTAATCGAAATCAATAGGAAATTTCTGTAAAGAATCGTAAATGCAAGTTTCATGAGATTCTTCGTGGCCATAAAAAAAGTTATTTTCATTTTCAAAGGTGTCAGGTAAATAATGTGCTGATTTTTAAATATATTCAAAATGAAGATGGTGGGGCAGGTCAGAAATGAAACATGAAGAAAGGTGTTATTAATGTTTTAATTTAATTATATAACGCTCCTTCTTAAGTTTTAGTAGAAACTATAGGTATACTATTTAGAACAAAATAAAAATGTTAATAAAAAATTACACAGGAATAAAAAATAAGTAATAAAATTGTAATGTAACTTACATTATTATAAAAAAGAAATACTGCGTTGGGTTATAAATATTTTTGTTAATTCGTTTATATTATGTTATATGATTGATTAGTATTATGTATAACAGAATAAAACCCTATGTATTAGGGGAGCATGAATTATTATTAAATGAAGCGCTTCGCTCTCTCCAAAAATAGTATTGTTGATTTTATTATTATTATTCATTTTTTTTTCTCAATCTCAGAACGGCAATTGGGCAAAATATTCTCTTGGCAGATGAATTAATCGACTTAATAGACGTATGTTTAAATAATATTTGGATGTTATTCACAATAATGCTTTATTCTAGCGTGTAATTAGTGTTTTATACAAAATTATTATTTTCTTTTAGGTTTATCTCTGTTAACCTGTGTTAATACTGCAGTTAATCTCCCAATTGAGAACGTAATGCTGTTAAAATATTGTTTAAAGGATTATCATATAGTTTTAATAGGCTTAGAGCACTATCAAAATCTTGTAACGAAAATCGTTATTCTAGGGGTATTCATGATCTTTGGTTTAACATGTTAAAGCGTGTTAAATGGAAAAACTCGTGTTAAATCGAAAAAAATTGCCTTCTTTTACCGTGGTAAAACGAAATAAGATTTAACATGGTTGAGAGTCTGTTACTTGGTCTGTTAAATGAGGAATGACGTCACAGAATAGACCAGTTGAGATCGCCGCCATTTTTGTTGTAACAGCTCAATTCTTTCGTGTGTTTGTGGTATTCATATCCCTGTTATTAAACCAGAATGGATAATT
>NW_027115892.1:2640847-2649167 GCF_000696795.3 Halyomorpha halys
TGAAGTAAACAATAACATGAGGGTCTGGAGGGAAGGTTATAAACATAAAGGCTTATACAACAAGTTGCTGAGAAAATCCGCTAGGGACTCTTGTGCATTTAACGTTTAACATGACTTCAAATTGGGCTGCTCACAATCTTATAGTTATAACGTTTAACATGGCAAAACATTTTACATTTAACACAACATCATGAATACCCCTTATGTATCCAAGGTAATGATCAAAACCTTTTTCTTCATACTATTTTATTTATTTACTTTAATTTGTTAACTTCTAACAATTCTATTTCAAAGTTAAGAGAAGTGAGCCAAGTGCTGTTTGCTAATTCTTTTTGCATGGCTATCGGATGTTGAATACCCTAGGACTCGCGTTGAGCAGATATCCTTAGAGGTTAGTAGACCCTTACCGATTAGATCGGCCTAAATAAAATGATGGAATAGAGCTCAAAGGTCCTCGTTCAAAGACCATTCCTCCCCCAGGGCAGAGGTCGGCCAGCTTTGATCCTCCTCTCTGTCGCTATTTAATCTTCATTTGTCAAGAGGCGGGCTCCCTCCCGTAGGAGAAGAAGCAATTTCCCAGGACGTAGCCTTCTGATTGGCTGCCCTCTAATCCTATCACTCCTGCCTCCTTTCTCTTCTTCCTTCCGGTGGCCGATCGGCAATGTGAGGTAGGGTTGGGGCTGTCTTGGCTAAAAATAGATGATGGATCTTCCTAATTTTTATAGCTTCCTTATAAGGTTATGGGGGATTTTTATTTATGGCTTGTTGAATACTGTGTATTCGGAAATCATTACTATACCTATATAAATTGCTAAAAATATATTTAATTAAAATTGGTTATACATTCTGACTGAAGTCTGTTGTATACATTGGCTAAAGTAAAATACTATGAATAGCATTTAAGAATTGTTTTGTGTAGATAAGTATAACACGTAGGGACCTATTTATCAACGTTTCTAAAGATGTTCTGCATCTTTATTTAGAAAAATAAAAAAAAAATTATCTTTTCATGAACACTCATTTTCGATTCTCCTTACTTAGGTAGGAATCCCTATATATAAAAGGAGTGTTCATACAAAGAAAATTTAGCTAGGGGAAGTAAAAGGTAACCTTTAGCAAGGTGTTTCGTAGTAATGATCATAATTAAGATCATTAGACTGGTTTGAACTTGAACAGAATATTGAACATTGATGAGCCATAGCCCATAATTCTACCGATGTGTTGACGCTGGTAGCTATTAATCCCTATATGCCATTATTACCGAAAGTCTACAAATTATGACGCTTTTCAATTCTTGGTCAAAATAAAAATTTGAACATAATTCTTACCTAAGTGAAGTTTTTTAGTCTACCTTTTGACTATTCTCATTAAGTTAATTTCTATATAGCCATTTAATTATCATTGCTATTACATTTTTTTATTTAGTTCATTAATTATAACTTTCTGTACATAATATTAATAAATATGTCCTCGATCCTTATAAAACGTTGCACATAATATTCTTTTATTTCAAAATTTTTATTTTTCCTCCTTTAATTGAAAATGTTATTCACAATATTTATCTGAAGGATAACTTATCCTAGGCTGACATTATTTAGCCGTTCAGTGAATTACCTCTCATGTAATTATTTGATTGAATTATCATAAAAATATTTCTATTTCATTTATTTCTTATTGCACTATCAGTAATTTTGCGATAATCGAAAACAGTTATACAGATAAAGAACTTTTGTATTTTGTGAAATAAAATAGTTTTAGAAAAAAAAAAAGATATTGTCATACATTTGTAAACATATTATTGAATTTATTTTTACATATTAATTTTTATTTGTTTCTATTACTTAAAAATCCTTGGTTTATTTATGATTTGTAATTATTTTATTGAAATGACTATACTATCAGGTTTTTAGTTTTTTTGAGAAAATAGGTGGTAAATATTAGCCCTGTTTTGATTTCCTCTTCAGAAAAAAAAAATTATATTTACTTGTGATATAGGAAATGGAAATAGGACATAATCGATTCGTTAGAGGCACTGCTGCGTGTAACACATATCGATTCCACTTAAACGTCTCATTGTTTTCTATTTAAAGCATTACTCCTTCCAATCGGGGTCAACTACCTCTCCAGTACTTCTGATTTATGTAGAATATTCGTCGTAGGATTTCCATTTCTTTTTGAACTGAGTTCTGCTCTGGGTTTTGTACTGTTTTTATTAACACCGTTAAACTAACTTATTTGCTACATCATTGTATTTCTAGCTGTAGTTATATAGTAATAAATTGTTATACAAATTTCTTAAAATGCACATTCAACTGCTCAACAGTTATTGGAAACCATTCTAATACTACTGTGGTTAATGCCTTGGTAAGGAATTTAAGGTATTTGTCGACCAATCTTACCACATTATTGACAGTCCCACACATTACTTCCACTTCCGGAATTAATTAATAAGTTCAATGCCAATTGGATATTTGGAGTATAAAAATGTACACCAAATATAGAATATAATATCTTTAACCATTCGTGCTACATTAAACAGTTAATTTAACGAAATATTGTTTTATTCATGGGAGAGGCAGAAATGCATTAGGTCCACTATGGAAGTGGTTTATACTTACAAATAAGTGCATATCTTTTATTCAACGACTTCTATTATGCAAATATTAGCCGATATTTGAATTCTAAAAGTATCTAGTAGCGATTCCTATGCGCTCAATTGAACTAATATTGAAATCTGGTAAAGAGTCATTTTCTAGGAAGTACTCTTCGTATGCATTTAGGTCCCTTAAGCAAGTCTTCTAATTTTATTTTAAATAATATTTTCAAGAAGTATACATAATTTTCAATGTTTAATAGTTAATTCATAAAATTCTTTTTAAAATGAAAAGAAAATAGCCAAATATAGATATTTTATTATTTATAGGTTATGACATAGCTTATATATATATTCCAAAATTCGTTTCTATGGATTTCGAAAACTTTGACTGCGACAAATAGGGGCTGTGAATATTAGTGTTAAATCATATCATATGTACAGAAACAAAATGTAAATTATAACAACAGCACTCCTAAAATTAATAAAATGATAATAATTAAATTACAAATGTGATAAATGTCAACAAAAACGTAAATCGATGTATAATAGATATTATAAAATAATGTTGATTAAATAATAAAAAAAAATCATGTTAGTGGTTCTAGACTTTTTAATCTCTGTTGTCATTTTTGTTACCTCTTATTCGTTTTGGTTTTATTTTTAACGACTAATGAATAAATTTACTATTCTTCAACTTCATTCCAAACTAATGTTGGAGAAATATGACCTCAGTAACAAAACTCAGCAACTGGCCTTTTTTTCGTTTTAAATGTGAATTTCCCGTGATCTTATGGGCTCCACTAAACCTTCGAATTTCACTCATATCCAATACTTACAATCCAAAATCCTCAATGCTCCTAACTTTGTTACAAATAAAATCATTCATAAAGACCTCGGTGTTCCATTTGTAACCAAACTAGCCAAACCAGATATCATTCCTTCCATTATTAACTCCCTAACCACACCAACCCACTAGTTTCTAACCTTGCTTCCGCTTCCATTCATGACGATCCTTCGAGGCGCCTAAAAAGAAGGTGGCCTCCAGACCTACTAATGTTGAAATATTATTAGAGTGCTACAATGGTTAATCTTTCTACACGCCTGTATCATATCATTATGATCTTACATGAAACTTACAGGACGTATTTTCATGTAAATACAGTTGAAAATATCAATAAATAAATAATAAAAAAAAAAAAATACAACATTTCCCCTATTACATTCGATTGCCGTAAAAAGAGTTGATTTATTACTTTAATATTACGAATTCAAACATAATTTTCTCAACGTCCATCCGTATCGAAACGGCCTTAGGACACCCAAAAAGAAGAAGAGGAGACAGGGTACCATATGGCCTACACGTGGACTACAGGTGAACCCAGGTAATGGAATAAAACATGTGGCCTCCCTCCTGGATAAATGACTAGCTCCCTCGGGGTCCTTCTATCGGGAAGGTTGCAGGCTTCCCTGCTCGCATTCCTAGCAGAGTTCTGTTGTAATGTATGTGCATCAGGGTTCCTATTCTGGATAATCTAGACAAGATAATGGATAATTTTTGCCTTATCAACGATCCGAAAACTGGAGCCCAAACCCTAAACCCTTCGGAGTTTCGTGTTTAACAATCTGTAAAGCCGAGCCTTTTTATTATCTCTAGACAGTTTGGCGAATGCTGTCATATCAGCTTCTTCTGTATTTTGTTTGGATCCTATTGATTTGAAGATTACACTTTTAAAGGTTTTAGAGAGTTACTAATAAGAGAGTTAATAGTAAATACTATTTATTGTTAACTAACGTTTCGCCCCACTTTGCAGGCCTTGATTAGGGCTGATAAGAGAGATGTTCTGTTACCAACTCAGTTGACCACCACCCGGACTATCTTCCTCCAATTTTAAAGGTTTTGTTTCGAGAAAGCCCTTAAAAGCTAAAGTAAACAATTAATTTACCGGGGAAAAGCGGAAGGACTAAAATTTGCAATAATATAGATTACTTATGTTAAAGTACTTTATTATCAATAAAGAGCTTCAAAGCTAGAATATAATAATGTGCATAAAGCAAATTTTTCGGTACAGCAATTTCGAAAATTTGTATTATTCTTACTTGATGTTTTATTTAGTTCACATTAATTAATATTATAGGTAAATTTGTTGGCAATATGGTGTTAGACAAACTAACGCATTAAATATAGAGAAACAAAATACCATTGTTAAGCCACCTCAATTCGACATAGTCTCCTTGTTGGAAAGCTTAACTAAAAAAAATAAATAAACGCTGGCTCGGATAAATCATTTATTCGTAAATTAAATTAAATTAAATACATAAATTGTATTGAAAACAAATAGAAACCTTCTAAATAATATAGAGCTCAATTAACAAACTAATAAAAAAAAATACTTCCTTTGAAAACAAATTACAATAAAAAAAAAAATTGCTAATTACAAAACTGATGAACTCCGATGGGTCGGGGGGGGTCCTGCAGTTCGTACCGAAAAGGTCGGAGACGAAGTTCTGTTCTTAACGTAGGTGGGCCCACACAGCAAACCGCTCCGAAGATCTCATCCAGAAAGGTCAGGTAACAAGTACAGCGACTGGGCGACTGTAAGTTGGCTACTCGACTGGGCGAGTGTACGTGGGCGATGAAGTCGACGGGGCGACTGTACCATGGCCACTGAACTTGTAGTATTGTGGCAAATAATCCTACTAGCCGGTATTTCACTATACAAACATTACAAGTATAATTCGTTTTCTTTTAAACCAATACACTATACAGTGATACAGAATTATCACAAAACATACATAGTAAACAATGTAATCGTTTAATAACAATTGAATATATTTATTGTCTATTTAAAAAAATATTTAAATTTTAATTAATATATATATATATCTGGCGTCAACAACCATTTTGCATAAACTTCTACTTGTCTTCAAAATTGGCGCTAACTACATTCTGCCCCTAAGCCATTCAGTTGATTTGTAGACTTCTATTCTATAAATAATCACATGTAATACCTACGATAATTACAAATAATCAAAATACCTTTTGTTTAGCTCTTATTATGTAGCATCTATTTCTGATTGTTAGAACTAACAAACTGCATGTGACATCGACGCTACAGTCACGTTGAAACCCGTTTAATGCCATGATCATGAATCCCGGGCCTTTGGAGTTAGTAGCACAGTTCCTTACCACTGAGATAATCGCTCTCAATTTATTTAATAATTACGTTATTTGTAAATTTCACAGGTTTAACTTCAACATGGCTTTAATTCTGCCCTACTACCCTAGGCACATAAAATAGTATGGCTCTATATTAATTCTTTATATTAAAGAAATTTGAAAAAAAACTGTAGCCAATAACTCTACAATATGTATGGGTGGCCTGAAAACAATAGTTATAGGCTTGTGAGAACATTGCTTTTATACAAACGTTTAATCATGGAAGGGAAAATTATTACTTAAAAAAAACTACAAACTTCGAAAAATGAATGTTGGTTATAGTTACTCCAAAACACAACGATTATCGCTATTGTTAATATAATTTATTCAAATGGTATATAGTGTGATAAGGATGGGCGCCCAACTGAATGCTATTGGGGTCACTAAGTTACCTATCTCCGCATAGCTAACGGTTAGTTTAGTTACGCATTGAGGTCAACTCTTTGTGCACTACGACCAAAACACATCGGCGTCTGTTCTTGAATGCCCCAAAATATATTTTTGGTTAAAATATTTCTTTTTGAATTACAAAAATAGCGATAATTTCAAATTGATTTACGTAATATTACGTAAATAATATTCATCTGCAACATACTTAATTATCGATTATTTTCTAATGCATAATGTAATGTTTTCCGAATAGTCTAATGCCTTTTTACTAATATCCTAATTTAGGAATCACTTTTACAATATTTCCTACGAAGATTAGTCTTTTGAAACGATCCTTTTTCTTTTTTTTTTTTTTCTTACCCTCCAATTGAAAATAGGTAAATTCTTTTGCCATAGGTATTTTAAGGGCAATAGCGAGTATAGACTGTATGTGAAGAGTCGATGTCGCCGAATGCGCATTGATACTATTCATTCATTTTTATATCAGTATCTGTAATCAATATTAAAAAAAAAATTGAGGTAATCATATTCATCATTTATTACTTTAGGTTTACCTTACCTCTATTTATTTCGATTGAGCTATCGTTTATTACAGGAAATGACAATTTGTATCTACTTTATACACAGTTCTGATATTTGTACTTTTCACTATATTTTTAAAAATAAATTTTATTTGAATATGAACTTTTCATTTATATGCTGTTTAAGAACAAGAATGAATTCATTTAAAATTCACTCGCAATTTTTGAGTTGTGTACCATACCTATATTATTAAAGCCACTTCAAAGTTATAATGCCACCCAACCCGCAATTCATGCTCTCTTTTTTTACCCTATTTCCCTCTCTTGATGAATTTCTATAACTTTTTTTGTAGAGGCATATAAATGATTATTTAACAGAAAATAAATGCAGTATTAAAAAATGTTTTCTTAGACCTGAGGATGATCTCAATGAAGAATTTAGAAGGCGTCATCTTGCAAAATTTGGAGTTCCTCTAAATAAACTGGTAATTGTGGTTGCACCATGAATGTTTGAATGATCATTTAAAATTGTGGGACTGAATACTATAAATTATATAATCCCTGATAAAGGTGATCAACGCTAAACCGAAAGGTAAACGTTCAAGCGATTTTATTTTTCTTCATTGCATTTGAGGCCTGATTGAAAAACATAAACTTACAAAAATGTATGTTGTCCTCACTTACAACTTCTCCGAATATCATACCAAAGATTGTTATTATTATTCAGTAAGAATTGATCGTAGTAATTTATGGATACAATCAATAAAGTACTGACTAACCATATGAAGAGATATACAAACTACTTTCCGGTATTTCGGCAGCTTCCATTTCGAAGAGTTGTGTGTTTACTCCCGATGATTGATCGGCCCGCATCGGCTTCTGTGTGTTTACCCTACTCTCGGACTCGGAGAGGCTCCCAACAAAACACAGCCTCCTGTCTATATTTCACGATGCCTTCTATTTAAGGTTATTGTTTGATTTTCGGAATCTGTTCCACGTTCACTCTTTATTTTTCTTTGTAATGAACTAAATCCGAGAAAATAGGCTAAAGTAGAACTGACAATTTTGGAATCTTAGCAAGTTATGAATTTGTGAAAGTATTTTCATGACGGTATTTCTTTATTAATAACTAGTAAGATAGTTAGCCTTTCTTGTGTATCGTGACTTATATCGGATCGTTATAGCGTCACTTGAAATTCATATGAATTTCACGCCACGTTGTGCAGTCTTTTCCCTCTTTTCAATGGCAGCATCTTTATTTTGATCGATTTATTATAATTATTAATTTAGTGACACTTTCACTCAAAGATGTATCATTTTTTTTTCGTACCCTTAAATAAAATAGAATTAGTGCTTCATTCAAATTCTTTACTGAGTCTTCTCCCTTTGATTGCCTTGTGGCATTATGAGGTGTCGATATCAGTCCTGGTAAGGTGGTGTAGTCTAGCTATAGTCTAAGGCTAGGCATGAAATTAATGGAACGTGAAGGTCACCATTTCGCTGAAAAAAAAAATATCATTTTTTTTTTTAATTTTCAAACCTCTTTATTTTTATATATGGTTACAAAATACAAATATATAATACAATACATTATAT
>NW_027115892.1:2649367-2688418 GCF_000696795.3 Halyomorpha halys
ATCTGAGTGTTAATGATACCTTGGATTGCCTTTTGGCATTATAAGGTTAGGTGAGGGGTCCATTGAAGGTTGTTACTTGGTTATCTGACGCTAGTGGATTAATCAATAAATTCATAATCCAAATGTGTCATTGATTTTGTCTTATAAATTTATTTATTAAGTGTCAATCGAAATTATTGGTTAAAAAAACCTTTTGACCACATTTTAGATTAAAAAAAACTATCATAACAATTTTATAAAAATTTTATTCTCTTTACACATAATATTGTTATATTTTTATTTTATTTTGTACTATAGCAAAACAAATAATATTCTTTACTTTTACATTAGTAGTATGTACTTATCTACCGTCTCATGTAAACTGTGAAATCTAATTTATTTGGAGTTTTAATAAACTATTTTATATTTTTCTACTATAGATGATAGGAATATAGATTTTTTATTTCAGTTTTTAAAACCTTATATATTTCTGAATTTCACTTACTTTCATGAGCTTTTAAACTAAATTAGGATTGTAATGATGGAACTTCATAAATAGTTTATTTAAAACAAAGGATGGCACCTGTTACATTTTAAACGAGCTCTTCATTGTAAATGGAAGCTGCCTCGTTAACCGACAGCCTTTTGCCATTAATCATGAAGACAGCTATAGCGTTAGATTTATCATGAACCTCTTGTAGTGGCGATCTGTTTCGTTTCATTTTTATGACCCAGGATGTTTTGGAAATGGGTTTAATGCCTCTTTAATACCGACGGTTTATTACCCGTATGCACTGTATAATATACAATATACAACTCGATGGTAATCCATTGTTATCGGTACAAGTTTTTTCCTGCATCTTGCTTGATACTTGTATGAAATTAATACTACAAGTATATCACCGAAAAGAAAGCTATTGATCTTTAACTCGTGTACAACTATGAATGTATACTATGGCATATACAAAATACAACATGCTAGGCTAAAATATTGAAATATTAAAAATTGTATTTTATTATAAATAATTGTAATTGTAATATATGAAATAAATTGGAGTCGTGGCAAATATAACCTAAATTAGAGTTAATCGGAATATTTATGAGAAAAAAAAAAAGTGGTATTCCTTTGGAAATCGAACTGTTACAGACTAACTATGAAAGAAAAATTATAAAAACAATAAAAAATTCCTGATTTTATTGACTCTTGATTTGTTTTAAAAAAATTAAAAACCGCTTCATGGTAAAGTTCTTGAATTATTTTTTAAAATTAAATTATAATTATAACTCTAAATTAATATTATAGGCCGAAAACAATCCTGATTGTCGAAAAGATTAAAATATTTTATGTTCGATAAATATTAAAATAATAATAACAATATTTACTTGTTGGTAATCCATAAATTCGTGAAATCATGCAGAAAGAATAAATATAAGTATACAACAAAGAATAATTAATTATTTAATGAATACAATATTTATATTTGATTCAGGATATACAATAAAGTTTAATACAACTTTTCACATACAAGAATCAATTTATTTGTAAGTAAAAATAAACATGTAGGGAAAAACCCAGCATAATTTCGAAAAATGATATACAGGTTGTCACTTATGTTTGGTATAGAAAATATTTTATTCGTTTATAATTGCTTCTGGGGATATTAGTTTTTGTATAATAAACTACTTCAGTTATTAAAACATTTAAAGAAGGTTGTTTGTGTATTCTTGTATACGACCCATATTTAAGTCTGAATGTTTCTTTGTGATTTTTGTGTAATATGAATAATTGTTAACTATTCTGAGGCTGTTGTTTTTAAATGCTTTAAGTGGATTTAGTTAAGCCTCAAAAGGTGGACTGAGGTAAGTTAAAATACGTTTTTGAAATTTTAGAATTACAACAGAAAAACATTGTATAGATTGCTTTCCGAAAGTCTCTTCTTTTTTTTTTTTTTTTTTTTTTGTTCAACTAATTTGTTTCTAATATAGGAGTTTATTGTCAAGCGTCTAGACTTTCACGGATTTAAATTCTTAATATCCAGATAATATAAATTCTTTAATCTGTATTTGTAAATATGCTATGAAAGGATGTTGTGTTATCCTCTTTCCATTCAAAATCCATAATTTACTGGAATCCTAAAATGGATTTAATCTTGAGCAGAGGTTTCTTGTCTAGGGTCTTCTCCAAGACACTCCCCTCGTACATTCTTGAAGATGGTGACTCCCTGGAGATAGTGAGTTCCAAATTTATGTAAATCCAGATGTGACGGTTTCAATTAGTGCACCCTCCGCAACAATTTGTGGCTGCGTGCCTGTGGTTCCTGTCAGGGATTAGTTCCTTAGGATCTCGTAACGTGTTCCGTTTACTGATTTGTAGCAGGTTTATAAGTAACCTGTTCCTATTGACAAACCGGCTAGAGTTATTATTGCATGCCGCTAGATATTTTTCAAGTATTTTTAGATACGAAAAGATTTAACAAAATTAAATTGTCGAAACAAAATGTGACAACTGGAACAACCATTTGTTTAAATATCCAAATAATACACTATTAAGTATAACATTTTAAATATCCTCTATTCATAGTTATGAAATATGAAACAAATTTAGTGTATAAATAAAACTGTACCGCTAAACCCATGAGGGGCTTATGTACTTTGTACATAACGAAAATTTAGCTAGGATTAATAATATTAAATTTATTAAAATGTAAAATGAATACTAAATTTATTTACTTAAGTTCGGAACAGAGGGGCTATCAATTAATTTTTGCGCACCAGGTCATTAATAAGTTGGCTTAATCTTGTTTATAGATTGATCATCTGAAATAATTAAACTTAGAAAAATGTGTAAAAGAAGGCTCAATACGATAAGAAGAAAGTGAAATACGGTCATAAGTGATTTTATAAATATATTGATCTGATTAAATTAAATATATATATTTTTTTCAAAATTGTATAATTTATTCCAAAAATTAAATTGGAAAAATAAAAAGTATTCTAAGCTCTGTATTTTTTTAAAATTGATATCTTTATAAATAGTTATAACTAACTAACATGTGTAGCAGGTAGAAGTATTGTTATTTAACTAAGGTTGTAGTTAGCAATTAAAAATGAGAAAAAAATAAATAAATTGAAGTACAGAAAGATATATTTCATTTGTAAACTCCTATTATTTATTTTTGTTTTTACTATTGATTATTTGTATTTTCCTATTATCATTTTACTATTCAGTGTGAAATAGTAACTACGTATATGGCAACGTAGCCCAACTGTCTATTATCAACAAGTGTATACTCCGCAGTATTACGATATTACAAAATGTAGAAAAAATATTCAATCTTGCGTTAACCATCTTGAGATTGCCCACAACTAATACGGTGGCACTTTCTGCCGCAACCGATTCAAACCACTCTCTGAAGCATGTCTCATCGGCATTTTACGCTTTCCAGAGCACTGTGACAAGCGGTTTCCTTCAGTGCAATAATGATATTTCTGTCTCTCTTCCAGTACAGGCATATAATTTGATCATTCCTCAACTTCTCCAGTACAAGGTACATTGATTTCTCGTTGATAGCTTCCTTGTGGATTGCTTGATGATTCAAGTAGAATGGAAGTCTATATTCCAGCCAGAAACACCTTCTGAATCCGTTATCCTGATTAGCTATTACGCAATGTCTGTTACAAAGAAGATGGAGGGAAAAAAAAAAGACAAACAAAGGAGAAGATAAAGCTGAACCTGAATCCTGTGAGGAAAGGGTCAGCCAATTAGAGTTGAGATGTGCTACGCCCACGTTTCTTACAGGACCGTCTCTTCTTTAGAATATTACTTATTGGCTGTTATAAATTATCAGAGAAATCTTATTTTTATCTTTTATAAAAGTATAGAAGTATTCTTCAATTATAATTGTTTTTTTAAGATTTAAATAACTTCAATGATTTTAAAATCTACGAAGCCAGTCAAATCGCTTACCAGCTACACATTATACAGCTGATTCAGAATAAGTGCACTTTAATCTTAACTTCTGATTGATTAAAACACATTTAAAATTTTTTAAAATAACTTTTTGTATAAAAATAAAATACTTATGTAATATTCTTCTATATTAACTTCTTAAACATCATATGTTTGAAGTGTGGCTGTCTTAAAAAGTATAAAAATAAATAAATACATTAATGGCTTTTAAGTTACTTTAATTTTTACATAACTGAATTATTTTTAATACTAACATAACTCAAGTTTTAAAAATAAAGTTATACGAAAATACAGAAGTTTTATAAAACGGAACGAATAAAAAAAATCACGAAGATTTATCTTAATTGTTGTTTAGTGCATTTCTCGAAAATCTGATTCCGTGAGGAGAGATTGGAGAGAAGTTAAAGAGTGAGAAGTATTAGTGATCGAAAATTTGTCTTGGACTAGATTTTTTTTTTAAGTTTATATTTCATAAAATATATACCTCAATAAAAATTATATATACCTCTAAAAAAAATCTGACGGTGGAACGCGATTTTGACCAAATCACCTTCTTCCACAGGATTCGTTTTCTAGGCTGAGTGGACTCCAGGGGATCCCGAACCCACAGGTTTGACTCATGGCTACAATAATATAATAAATATCTGTCTCAGGATTCGAACTGGGTCCTTATATATTGGTGGTAGTAGAGCATACTGGAATCTTTATAATAAAACAATTAATGATTGAACATAATGAAACATAAGGAGGAGCATGTCACCCTAACGATTCCTAATTACCTGGCACCACACTGTGCTTTTCGGCTTATGATAAAGTGATGAGACTGTATGTTGTTGAGATTGGCAACAATGAACTGGAGAGATTCAGCTCTGCGGGGTTACAAATGGCCGCCCTAGCTGACAGCATTCTCTGCAATTTGTATACACCTCCGGAATTCCTGTTAGCTATTCTAGCATGCACTGATTCAGTCTATGCTAAAGGACTCTCTTTGGATCTACCCATCTCTACAGATTCTTTACCATGTTTTCCTAAAAAATTTTTGTAGAGGAACAAACAGCTTCTAGTAAACGTGGAGAAAGATCTATGATTGTTTTTTGAAAAATGTTAATTTTAAAAATTATAAGGCTAATTTTGAAAATCCCGTATTATTTTGTAGCATTTAATCTACGCAATGATCTAAAATTGAAGCCTTATCTTTAAATTATCTATATGAATTTTTTATTTAAAGGATTTTCATTGATTGTAGCGTTTTTTCCTTCTTTTTGCTAATATATTGTTTCATATTTATTTATTCTGAAAAATGAGTACTTTCATAATAGATTTGTAAAGTATATATTGCCGGTATATCCCCGTTTTGCTTTGATAGATAGTGGCGTGTTTGTGGCTTTAGCGCACTTGCTCAGCCTCTACTGGCTCACTACCAGTGATGCGGCGAGAGGGATGCGCTGGGATCTTTTGAGCTCTGCTCTACCCCTCACACGTGGGGTATAGAGTGGGCTCAGGGATCCTCAGGGTGATTGTGTAAATATTGTATATTAGAGTGTAAATTGTGACTATAGACTATATTATTTTATCATTATGTTATTTTATTTATTTATTTTTCATACAGATAGTTTGATTATGTTCATTTTGTTTATTCTTCTGTTTCTATATATTTTAAGAGAGTTTTTTTTTTTTTTTTCATTTATTTAATTTTATTTTAGTATGAATGTGATCATTCATCACTATTACCTATTGCCCAAAACTGTGTGGCAGATTGTAATATCAATAAATAAAAAGTATTATTTAAAAAAAAAAAAAAAAAGATACTGGCACATCTGGCAAAAACAGTTTTAATTTTGTTTTGAATTCGACTTATTATTATAGTACTGTAAACTGTAGGCGTATTCCTATGTCAGCAAAATTTAAGTTGATCATTACAAAATTACTGTTAATTAATACATTACATAAATAGATGCCTCTAAGTTTTACCTTTAACTTAAATAACAACCAATGATTTGCTGCAGGATCATTTAATCCACCCTTGTCATCTTTGAGCAGTGTTTCCAAAAAATGAAATTGAGATTGATACAAATGAGATCCATCTTTGTAAAATAATTTTAATTTGATTAAAAAGAAATGAAGAAGTAGTAAAGGCCCTCAATAGAAAGAAGGCTTATGGTACACAATTTAAAGATTATAAATTCATATCATTGAAATATTCTTTATTTTGATTTTTAAATGTATTTAGTTATTGATAGTTACGTATTTAGTTCCCATTTTCCTTAAGATGATGAAAAAATGCAATGCAGTAGTGGTTGGTAAAGTTACAGGACGATTATTTTTAATTTGACATAAAACTATAAAACATTCTAGCTATATTAGAATAAGAAATATCTGTATTATTCCTTAAATGTAGTTAAGTACAGATTAGAAAGCATTTTATGTAAATTATAAATTGGCCCATTATTTTCAACTAAAGGAATCAATTTTTTGTTTTAAAATTTTTTTTTTAATTATTTCAAAACAGTTATATATTTACATGCTTTTAACTTCATGATTAAAGTATTAGTCTCCCTAATTCATATATATCTAAATTTATATTTACCTATTCCTTCAATGTCAATTGTGAAAAGCTGATTTATGAAGAGATGTTAAAATTTACCTGTAGTTATAGAAGATATTAATTGTTAACAGACCACGGAGACTGAGGATGAAGGCGATGGTGGAGAGAGTGGTGCTGAGGACAGTTCGCGGGGCAGCTCTGTGGCCAGTGAAGAAACCCCCTGTGATATTGGCCTTATGGAGCGGCTCATCCGCAGCCACCCCGTCTGGTTCCTACCTGGCATCCAACGGGCTGGGGCTTTCCATCTCCTCCAGGGAAAGGAAGAGGGGGTAAGTACTTATTATTATAAATTAGTAAAGTAGTATAAGTTTATTTAAATGAATTGGTTAATATGAAGACTGCTACTTACCAATTACTTGTTAAAAACACATTACTTCGAAGTACTTCATTTCTTCCTTAATTAATCTTATTTTGGACCTCCTCTAATTCCACAATCCTATCACACAATACATACTCCTATTTCTCTGATCTAGAATTGCTTCAGTATTGACTTGCTGCAATTGGAAAATTCTTTACTTCTTTTTCTTCCACCCATTTGCCTTTCAGTGTGGCTGCTTCAAGATTTTGGAGAGATTCCTCATTTCTCTTATGGTCTTCCTTCAGCATCTCCCTATTTGTTTTATGTGACTGATTTTAAGTTCTTGGTTGCCCTATTGGTCTTCCCACTTGTTTCATGTCCTTCAATTTTGTTAGGTATCTGTGATGGTCCATATGGCAGACATGTCTATACCATTTTAGTTGCCTCTTGTCAAAGGTTTCTGTCACTAGGTATCTATTCAGCTCCTCCTTAATCCTGTCATTCCATACATATTGTTTCCATGTTTTCCTCACAATGCTCCTAAGAAAATTCATTTCAGAGATAGTAATACCTTTGGAGCCTTTCATTCAGAATTCAGCTCTCTTCTCCATAGAGAAGTACTGGAAGATAATTAGACTTGAATGGATGGAGTGTTATAATCTGAGCCACCTTTCTTTATCCGATTACAAAATTACAGTTCTGGTAATAGACAAAATAACCCTTGGAGATTCTGCTCGAGATTTCTGAATCAATTTTACAAGATCTACTGATCACTATAAAATTAATTTTTCCCCTCATCCTAATCTATGTTACTCTCTTTTTTTCATTATTTAAATCCCTTTTATTGACCCTAGTGCTATCTTTTAAGCATCAGTAATCTGTTACTCTCTTGATTTCCTGTTGTATATTTGTAAATATCAACATATGTTCTACTTTTATTTACTTATTTTCTTATATTTATTTTGTTAATGCTGCTTACTCAATGAAGTGGGTTAATGTTATTATTTTAATGTGAAATAGTTTATTCTATTTTAATTATTCTGGCTAAACAAATTGGTTTACTATTCTTCTTCTGTATATTTTTTCTAAATTTCTTTTTTTATATCTTTTCCATTATTAAATCTTATAAATTATTTTATGTTAGTATCAAGTCACTGAAAAAAGAACTAATTCTTGTTTAATTTTGTTCTTTAAATTTTATAATTGATTTTTTACAAACAGATCTATTTTGTAGTAATTTTTCAGTAAATTTACTGATGAACTTAAGGTTCGTTCGCTGTTTGTTCTCTTTAGTTAAGAATTAATTATTGAATATCATCATCATTTTATTTATCATATTTTACAAACCCTGGTTCATAATTGAAACTTTTACTTTACAGTGATTAGTTCACATAACTCATAAAATAAAACAATGCTATTCTAATAGCTCCATTATTAGTATATATATATATTATATTAGTATAATATACTAATTCTGTTATAGAAACTGCAGTAGATACTTTTTTTATTACTATCTCTTAGATATCAAATATTTTAAACAATTTATGTGTATTTTTTTTTTAAGTAATTAGAATTAGGTATAATATAATAAAACATAGATTTAATTTCTTATAATGTTCTTGTAAAGAGATGGTATAGATTTCTGGTACAATACAGGTACTGGTAATAATGGGGGAAACATGTCCGGCAAGTGGGCCTATTGGTCCTTTTTCCTAACCCCAAGATAGACCAATGGAATGACACTTTTTTAACTTTTATTTCTATTTATCGAACCTTTATGATTTTCTAATGAAATTTAAAAGGGATTCCCAATCTTTAGAGGAAGTCTCATATTCTAGGATCCTATCTGAGCCTAGAAGCCAATATCTTAGTGATGCGTACCGGTCAGAATCTGCTGTGTAATGTAGAGCAGTTTCCGGGACCTGTCCTAGCCTTATGCATTCCCTCCACTCCTTGGCTGCTATCTTCCATATCCAATCAAGGACTTCTTTGTGCTGATGTCTTTTAAAAATGGTTCTGACCCCATAGAAAGGTGCTCAGCTTTGCTTCTAGCGAGCTGGTCAGCTTTCTCATTATCAGTGATTCCCTTATGTCGAGGGACCCACACTAACTTGAGCTTTTTTGAGCTCACCAATGACTCTGATGCCTGTTGCCTCACCAATGTTGAGGTGACTTTAGGTGACTCAGGGGCTTGAAGGACAGACAGACTTTCTAAAAAAATGGTGAAACCTGTCCTTTCACAGCCGATGACTTCAGAGTATATAGCTGGCGCTACAGAACTATATCATTTTATGATTATAAGTTGAAATAGGATGTTTTCAGAACAAGGAAAACATTTTATTTTATATATCTCCTTTAATTCTTCCTTATTAAATTAATATTTTCATGGCAAATTTTGATGTTTATGGCGTTGTTTCAGATCTAATGTCAAACATTTTTGAGCTACTTCTCTATTAGGAAGTGAATTGTGTGACTTCGTTTTTGTCCTTATTTTGTTGATTTTCATTTATTTATTTATTTTTTTTTTTTGCAGAACTTTGTCGTACGCCAGAGCTCACAGACATCTACTATGGCAATATCTGTGAGATTACCGGCCGGTAAAGGCCCCTATATTGAACACTACCTCATTCAGGCAGGGCCTGACGGGCAGCTTAGCCTGGAGTCAAGTGATAATAAGTTCTCTAGCATCCCTGCTCTAGTTGCACACTATGCACAGTGCTGGTAAATTATAATATTATTATAATTATTATTGAAAACTTTATTAGCTGTTGAAGAGGAAAGGAATATGTTATGTTCTTAATTGTTTTTGATCTTTTTTCTTGTCACATTACTATCACTTTCCTAGTAAATAGTAGGATCCCATAAAAATATTTTATTTGAAATTCAAATATTTAAGTTTTACATTTATACTCAATTTTTTTTTTTACTATTCCTTTGATTTATGTAAATTAATTATTATGTAACAAATTTTTTTTTACAATATTTTCCAGTTTATAATATTATTCAAAATGTCCAATGATTATTTATGGTTTTTACTATAGTGATGAGTTACCTGTGCAACTAACTTTACCAAGAGCTATTAGGGAAGCCAAGAACAGACAACAGCTTTCATCTCTTGCTTTGCTCGGTCAAGGTAAAGTATTCCTTTTTTCTATTGTTTGTTGTGATTAGATAGGAAATTTATCGTTTCATTATAGAATAAATATTATTTTGCCTTCAGAATTCTGGAGGTACCCAATGGCTAACCCTCGGCCAGCACAGAACAGCAGCGAACAGACAGCACAGCAAGAGCAGACAGGTCTTAATAGTAGCCTTCCTAGCAGCCAAGCCAGCAGTCTTACCAGCTTTGGTAGTGGTGAGTTGTTATTATTAGTTTATTTTACACCCTTTGGTTTTAGTTTGCAATGCCTATCATTATCTGTCTATAAAATGATTATCATTAGATAATTTATTACTTTTCATTATTTAAAAAATAATCTTTTTACACAATGTGTATTGTTTTTCACTCTAAATTTGTAGATTTTATTTAATTTGGTAGTACAGTCATATTCATTAAACTAAGTATATAAGAAATTGTGTTTCATACATTTGAATAATGATAAGTTATTTCCTTTCATTTCTGTAAAAGTAAACAATTTTGTTTAACTGTTAGTAAAATAGGTTGTAATATAATATCATTTTTCTGTCTTTTCTTTCTCAGCGATAAACAGTTTTCTTACTTCAATTCTTTATTTTTATCAATTCTACTTCAATAAAATGATCCTTAAGATATTTTGGAATATCTGTCCATCCTCAGAGACTATTTCTAAAAATAGTTATTTTATCTTATGAATAACTAGTGTAAAAGGTATGCAAAATTATCCATCATAATAAGTGAATAGTAAAGAAGAAAATAAATTGGCCATCTTTCAATGCTTTAAAAATAACTATTTAAATATAACAAAATTTAGTAACTATTTTTATAGTAAGTGCCTGTAGAAATGAAAAAAATAAGGATATTTAATCGCCCAGGAAGAAAAAAGCAAAAAAAAAAAAAATTCATAAATTACCTTTGAATAACAAACGACTTAGTAAAGGAATCAATGATAATTATTATATATTTTGTTGATGGCTGATCACTTAAATTTATATATCTTTTAATCTCCATTTTATTTAAATTTAGGTAATAATAACAATTCGGGAAGGAGTCCTACAGGAGACCCTGATTCAATAGTTTTGAATTTAACACCGCTGAATGAACAACCACAACCATCAAGCTTACTATCAACCTTCAAAGGATCTCAGAATGAATCTGCAGGTAAGTTAATTATATCTTTACTTGTTCTGCATGACCTGCTTCTTTGGGCTTTTATTGTATTTAAATTTGTATTTATTAGTTTTTCAAATTAACTTTATCTAAAAACCTTTTGTAAGAGTGTCTATTACTGTATATATATATAGTAGGGATCTGGGTTGAATAGGGTGGGGATATGTAGATAGGTTGTGCACGGATATTATCTCCACAGGAAGAACTATTTGATAAGGTCAAAATGAGCTTGACAGTTGGCTTTTTCCTTTCACCTTAGTATAATTTTATTCTGTATATTTTCCCAATACACCGCTTTTATTACTGTAAAGAAAAAAAAAAAACATGAAGGGACAGAAATTTTGAGAAGTTTGTTTGTTGCTGTGAGTGCAGGTAGCCCAACATCACTGCCTAGCAATTCCCCAACAGAATTGTGCAATGTTCCCCCTCGAGCACCACGACCAACACCTCCTAACACGCTTAATCTCATTAGCACTTCTGCTAACAACAGTTCAAGTAAGTTGCTTCTTTCACTAACAGATTTTTCTATTTTTTAGTAAACTAATTATATATCATTATATTAATGATAATTCATATTTTAAATAAGGTTTAAGTTTTACGAGTAATTGAAAAAAAACCCTTGATTTGTTCATTATATTTTTAGATTATACAGGCTACATCAAACCTCAAAAATGTTTGAGATTGTTGTCAAAAATGTTAATGCTGTCATTGCAACAAAAAATGCCTAAGAATAAATTTCTCGTTAACCATGAATCTAAAGAATAAAAAAAGTATTATTAACTTTTTACATTGATTCGATTACTATCCACTATTGATGTGTAGCAGAAGTAATGAAGGGTTAGGATATGAATTTACATACCTACTTAAAATATTTATTTATCACAAAAAAAAGTTTTAATATTTTCATAACATAGACATTTCATAGATAGATTTCATAAAATGGATAGAACATAATTTAAAAATTATTTGTTATTTTTAAATTTTCATTAAATTTGTATAAATAATGCATTTTATTTTTATAATGAATTAAAATACTTAGCAAATATAGTTTGACCTTAATACATAAATAAATACATACTAGATTGTTGAATTTATAAATGCAAAACTTCAAAAGATGCTGTTCTCTTTAAAATAAATAATATAGTAATCTTTATGTCAAATCAGTACTTGATATATATAAATCTATTTTATTGATGCATGAAATTTTATTGTTTTAGTATAACTTGTTTTTCGATTTCATGTGAATAACAACTTTTTTTATGTTAATTATTTTTATGCATTTATGTTTCTATTAGTTAAATAATTACTTTATACATCTATATTTTGTTTCTAACTTTAGATTAATAAACTACCATTGTCATATGCCAAGTGGGTTCTATCTCCATTATTTTTTTCTTTTTCTTATTCCTAGAAGCATTTAAAAACCTAGAATAATGTACTGAAGAAATAGTAAATTTAGTTTTACATGAGGAAAACTTTTATATGTAGTTTGTCAAGCAATATTTTTTTTCAAATTAATTAATTACTTATTTGTTTATTAAGTAACCAATTAGTTTTTTAATCATGAACAGTAAATAAATTGTTCAGTAACTGTAGTAAAATGTTGATGCTTAACAGACCAGTTTGTTTATAGTTTGCTTATGGTTTCGGTAAATAATAATGTTATTTCCTAAAATCAGTGTCAATCACTCATTATTTTTAACTTAGTCAGTTTTTATTACTACTGTTATGTTTAGAAAACTTTAAAGTTTATTTATAATACAAATACTTTTGTAACTAAACTATTTAAAAAACTAAATCTTTAAAAGTCATTGAATATGTTTCTTAAATAATTTTATTATCATATTCATAGCACATTTTCATAAAGCTTTGGGTCATACAAATGTTTAGTACATGGTATAATAATGTTTATTTTTAATTTCCTACAATTTTATACTTCATGTTTAAAGTTGAAAAAAAAAAGTCTTTTATCAGTATTATTTATTTATTTGTTGTAATAAGTTTTAAAAGATTGTTTCCTGATTTTAAGATAGTACCATTTAACATAAAACTTAAACTTTATATGTATTGATTTAGATTGTAAATCAGTGTCAAGTCCACCGCACTCTTTGGGTATGGTTCCAACAAAAACGCCACCTCCACCACCACCTCGTTGGTCTAAACCTGGTCAGAACTTCACTGTAACCACTACTGTAACCTTCTCAATGACTGAAACTACATCTACTTCTCCTCCTCCACATGTTGAGGTATAGTTCTGAAATTATATTTTTGTACTGTTTAAAGTAATATTTTCCTATGTTTTTATTTATCTCAACTAATTGCACATCAAATCTTTTTGCAGAAACAGTCTTCAATTTGTGATACTGAAAGCTTACCTTCCCTTCAGTCTGGCACAGCCACCCTGGAGTCGAACAGAGCTGGAAGTGCCAAATCCCCTGTCTCTGATATCCTTAGCCCTTCTCAAGCTCTCTCTCCAACAGGCTCTGATCCAAGATCTGCACTGTCACCAACCGGTTCAGATCCTCGCTCTGCTCTCTCACCAACAGGTTCAGCTCTCTCACCGACTGGCTCTGACCCCAAGTCAGCCCTATCTCCTGTGTCTGATTCCAAACCGCCGCATCGGAGAAGCAAGAGGCATAAGGAGTCCAGGCATTACCAAGAGTCAGATATCCTCGAATCACCAGGTGTCTACTACAGGAGCTCTGTAGCAGACAAGGTAAACACCTCAAAAGTATAATTGTTTTATGAAGGAAGATAGTCCTGGTGGCAGTAAAAAAAGTAGCTCAAACAGTATAAAAACAATTTAATGTACTATATTAGGTAATGTACTCTCTTCATAGTACTATATCAGGGCTAAAAACAAAATACAAAAACTAAACAAATATTCTAAACATATTAACAGTATAAGATGGCATAAAATATAATGTAAACTACGGCAGTACTATTACGTTACTAAGTCCCACAACCTTACACGCAATTTTATTTTCTGCAATGTTATAACTTGAATTACATTTACCTGGTGCAGTTCCCTCAATTCAGCATTGTATAGACTTCTAAATTCTCCTATCAACTCATCATTTTTCGGTTTCTTTATTTTATATAATGGTTTATTTTCGAAAACCTTAAGATGCTTTTCTTGGTGTTTGAGGCCTCATTTTGTATCTATAAAGGACAGTGGAGAGGGTAATAGTTTTGTAAATTCTAACTTTTAAGTTTTTGGACAGAAAGTACAAGCTAAGCAATTTCGAAATTTAAAAATAACAAGTATTTCCCATCTTTAACCTCAAATTTATTTCCCCATCAATTTCATTTTATGCAAAATACATGGTTAACAGTACTAACTGGAAATCATTTTCTTTCTACTTATAAAAAATATTTTTGATTTGAATTATGGTCCAGGTGGTATTTGAAAGCCATTTTAAATTTTTTCTCCTTTTCTTAACTTAGTTTAAATGCCTTTTAGATAAATATGGTAAGATAGTCTGGCAACAAGCTTGATTTGAGTCTTAACAATATTAACCTCCATCACTATGTAAGTTTTTTTTTTTTGGACCCTTTATTTTGACTCTTTTATCCCATAATATTTGGACTTGTACAAAGCTTTAAACTTTTAATTGGATTGGCATAAAATTGAAGGTCAAAGAAGGGATTTGTGAGGATTGTGATAATAACAAATGAAATTATTGATAAGGCAATGGCTATAGGGCTCATAAAGAATCAACCCATGCCAAATATATATTCTAGAGTCATAATTAAGCAACTTATTATTTATAAAATAACATAAATAAAGGATCTACTCTATCAGTCAGTTAATGGAATAGGCTGATCTCATAAGTGATTATAATTTATATTTATAAGTATAATGTACATGATTAGCTTTAATTGATTTAATGCCTCTCATACAAACCTAAAAACATATTTCCTTTAATCCATTACTTAAAAAATAATTTTAGGATTCGATAATTAATAGTATTTGATCTAATTATAGACTTTTTATAAATATTTGATTGTTTTTCTTTTGTATTCAGTTTTTAATTTACTTTTTCAGGTTAGTGATTATGAGGACATCTGGGGTCCTGAATCCCTGACTACCTTTAAGCCTAGGTCATCACCGTTTAGTCCTCCTGAGGAGCAGCGGAGGGTACCAGACATCCTCGACAGGGTACCACCATGCCCCGCTCCCAGGCCTAGTCTCATTGCCCCTCATCCATCACCAATTTCTCCCACCGAACCAAAGACTCCCACTGAACAGGTTAGTATCACTTTCTGTTATGTTTTATTTAAAATTATTTCTTAGTTTTTCACTTTCAAAGTTAAATACCACAATAAATTTAGTACATTAATCCATTTTTTTTTTATTAACTCCAAAATACAATATTGAAAATGTTTTGAAACAATTAATATTCAGATTGGTTGTATTCAGTTCTTTATTTGATTTTCTGCTATTAACATATTGGAAACATTACATGTACATACATTTTTTTTATAAGTATCCGTCAGATATTGTAGTCCTATTTCAGCAACCATATCCCTTATGTTGTTGAGTTAAAATTCTCTGTAATCTTCAGAGATCATTCAATTTTCTCTTTGTTAATAGATTATTAAGTAAGTACTTTCATTTTGCTATATCCTTCCTAAAATTGCATGTTTTCCCTTCTAAAAATCCATCGATAAATTCTTAGAAAAACTAAATTGATGCAAGTTATTCTTAGATTTTGTCCCCAATTTCTTGCTTTGTGGAGGCTTTAAATCCTGTCAAAACATCAAGTAGCAACTGAGTAGTAGGACAAAATATTCCTCTTGGTATTTTAAAAGATTTCCACTAATTTGTTTTCATGAAGATTTAGTAGGCCATGTGATAGGATAATCTCACTATTGTGTTTTCTATTTCACAACAGTTTCTCAATCCTTATAAGCTTTGTGAATAATAGGTTGGCTTCAGATTGTTTTATTCCAACTTATTGATACTTCCTCTTGACAAAGGAGTAAAATTTAATATTGTCTGATCTATTTTAATTCCATTTTATTGAAAATATATTAGCCATAAAATTAAAAATTGGTTGAGCTATTCACTCACAAAAACATTACATAGACTGTTGACAGCTTTAAAAAAGAAAATCTGACAGATATTGTCTATATGTGAGACGGGAATAAGGGGCAAGAAATCCACAGATCTGACCTACATAAGCCCACGTATTTGGCTTATCTAAAATTTCTATTCGTGTATGTCCTAGTTCCATGGAGAATAGTTGTATATTTTTCAAGTTATTTGAAAAACTTATCATAGTTACAAAATACAATTCACCATATATTTGCTAATAGAGTTTTTTTATATATATTTTTTTATTTTTAGTTAATTTTATTAGCTATTAATTTTATTACATATAATGTATATTTTTAAATTATCCACAAATAAAATTATTTTTCATCATTACTTTTTTTTTTTTTTGGCTTTTTCGTGAGGATGTTATTCTTAAAAGATAAGAGTTAGTAGTCTCTATTAGTTTATAATAGTATCATGAATTTTTCCTAGAGTAATTCATCAAAAGCTTCCTGATACTCAATTTTTACTAGAACTCTGAACTTGGCTAAAATTACAGGCACCGACTAACAACAAACAATCATCCCCTTTCTACTGCGAACCAGCAGATGCAATTAAAAATGCAGCTTTAGAGGTTGCAAGGAGACGCAACCGAGGTCTTCACCGTAACAACAGGCACTCAGATCCAGCAGCCCTCCTGCAGTGGCCAGCCATTGCGACGGGGGGTCTCCTTGAGAGAATAGACTCAAAGGTAAATATATTTTAGTACTGTTTAAAATTTTTTGATCATTCATCACTATCAATTGGGTGGTAATAGACAGGCATGATATCAATCTGCTATTCATTATCATTCTAGCTGACGTTTCCACTCAAACAAGTGGGCCATCTTTCATTAATTGCTGACTTAACTTCGTAGAGAACCTCAGCAAATGCACTTGTCCTGAAAATAACTCTATGTTTGGGTCAAAATTTCAGCTTTTGTAATAAAAAAAAAATTGAATGTAATATAATGACAACCTATTATCCTGAAAAAATATTATAACCTCTAGCAGTCAATTATTTATTATCCATAAACATTAATTAATTGCACCACAGTGTTGTAATTTTGAAACTAATGTATTATATGTTACAAAGCAATGAATCAGTATTACGAATAAATCAAACACTGAATAACTCTGAAATTCAATTCAATTAATCAAACAAGAAATTCAAATTTATTGAAAAGTGAAATTAATTTTATTAAATAGTTTGATTAACAAAATTCTAAGCTGAGATAGGTTCCTATATTTTTCATTTAATTTATTAACTTTTGTTCCAAACTAAAGCAATTTATAATTTTATGTACACATCCCATAAAGATTAATTTTTCTCTTCTCCTTTTTTTGTTGTAGTTTATTACATTTTCCCTTTAAATGATTAAAAATAACTTACATTGAACTTTTTTTCCAATTGAATTAAAATAAAATCAATTAGTTGTATAAAAGTATTAAATTTATTTTTTCAATGTATTTTAAAAGAAATTTCTTCAGAATTTATTTTATATCTGTTGGTGTATCAGTAAAAGAAACTAAATAAAATATATTTTATATTCAATATCAAGATACTTAATATTTAAAAGTTTTGATCTGTCAATTAAATTGTTAATGTGAAATCCATTTGTTATGTAACATTCTGTTTACTATTATTATCTCTAGTAATCTCTTATAAACATTTACACAACATTTATTTATGTTCTATTTGCTAAGCTTTAAATAATTAATAGGATTCCTGGAGAATAGATATCCTTATTAGTTTTAAATAGTAAATAGAAGCTTTGTTGTCTTTGGAAAGTTTTTATGGTTTAAAAAATGAACACTTTTTGATTTTGGACTAATGGAACAAAATACTGATATTTAATCACAATATGAGATAAATATTTATAATAAAATATGACATGTTTCTGTTATTGATGTTCATTAATTTAATCAAACTAACACTTTCAAGTCATAAATATTTAGTTCAAATATGGAAAGAGGATCTGATATTTTTTTTTTTATTAATGTTTAGAATTGTTTTTCTCATTAATTCATTTAATATGAACTATAAACGTTTTAATTTCATTTTCAGGAGGAACTCTCATTTTCTGGTCTTTCCTCATCGGTTGATAACCTCATTGGACCAAGGAAGCTCGGTAGGCGGATAGGTCTGATAGAGAGGGGCAAGGGTAAACCCAAGATAGCCAAGAGGCCTCAAGGTAAAAACTTTAGTGATACTTCTTGGGCTGTTGACTCTAGCTGGGAGTTCATAGGTTCGTTTGATTTCTAATTTAACAAACCAAAACCTGTTAGAATTAAGGGAAAAAATAAGAAAAATTTTTTATTATCATTGGAATAAAATTTTGTGCAGGTAATGAAGAAGAACAGGATACAGAACAAGAAGAATGCCCTGAAGAAAATTTCATGACCGAGAGGAGGTTTCCATCTCTTGAACAACAGGAGAGTGAACCAAGCCCAGTTCAAAAGGGCATAACCATTCAAGAACTCATTGCTGAAAGGTTAGGAAATTTCAATTTATTTGCTGTATTTTTATGTTATTATTCATTCAGCATTAATAATAACATAAAAATCAATCATATAATAAAACATCATTACATTCAATATGTTACTAATATTCAATTAGTAATTTTTTTCTCTGATTAAAGAAGGAAAAGGAAAAGTTTCATGATTTTTTTACAAATTTTTTAAAAAAAATTACAAATTTAACAAAGATTAAGTTAATGAAAAGAATTAAATACAATAATAATTACTATCTAATTTAATAGATAAGTAAGACTGATGTATATATGTGTGTTAAAAGTTTCATCAAATATGATAAGGGCCATTCTCCAATTCCAAACTTATTTCAGTTATATAGAACTATTTAAAAATGATAAACTATCTGAATGAGAATGATTTTTTTTTGTGTGTTGGTATCCTTATTTAAGCCAACATTTCCTTCTCCTTTTGAAGTTCCAATAATTTATGACTATGTAATTATAAAGTATTGACTTAGATTGTCAATTGTACCATTTTCTTTTGCTGTAAATCTAAAAAAAAAAAAAAATGACTGTTATATTGTTCAGCATCCTTTTAATTTTTGGTATAAAACATAATTTGAATTTTAAGTTGAACATACCAATCACTACAAAAGATGATTTACAAATGGTTAATTTTCTATCAATATTCATTATTAAGACAATAGAAAAAGGTAACCTTCTTATTTGAGCTAGAAATAAAATGTTCCGCATAGCGTTTTGCATTTTAAACTGACCCAAAGTTGTACTGATTACCAACTTGGCCAATATTATTAAACCATGATTATATTTTATGGTTCTCAAAGTCATCAAAAGTGGACTCCCTAGGAACAGACATTTTTTTTTTTATTATTTGATATAAAGAATGCTATGCTAGTGTGTGCATTTACGTACTTCAAGGAGTTGTCAAATAGAATTTCCTGAAGGTAATAAAATAAAAAAACTGGAAACGATTGAGTTTAATTTTCAAATATGTTTGGTTCCTAAATAGTATCAAATTTGGAGATAACCAAATGGAAATGGATCCATGACATAATGTCTTGTCATATATTATATATGTTAATACAACAATAATATATTATCGTTTTTGACACCTTTCATTGCCGAAAGGTTTAGAAATTTCCATTGATTTACATTATTTTTACATAGGTATATTAAATCTTGAAGTGGTTTTCAATTAATTTTTTTTTTAATGATTAAAGAAGAAATATTTTTCTATTTAAATTTGTTTCTTATTAATTTATGGAAAGAATTACATATAACAGGAATTATTGTCTAATTGAATAAAAAATAAGAAGTGATTTATGTATGTTTTGTAGTTAAATATTGCATCAAATATGGGAACAGAATATTAATAATTAACTAAATTAAATTAAACACCTAAATTTTTAAAATAATTATCAAAATTAATTTTTATTTTTATTGAAAATTAAAAAAGAAAATTGTCTGCTAAAAGATTAGGAATTCTTAAAAAAAGAATTCTCCATATTCTTTCCTTTCAGTTGAAAGCTGCTCCCATTTTAAATATATACAATAACTTAGGGTTCTGGGAATAGAAGAACCTTGACTAGCAATTAACCCTTGTCTCCTCTGGCAATGATAACATTCCTTCTTTTGACACCTTTCTGTGAAAGATTGTGTGAGGTCTGGCATTAAATTATATTCCTGTTTACATTTGTAGCTATGACATTAATAATTATGTGAATAATTTGAGTTCTGATAGACGAAACTATTTTCAGTATTGACAACATGATAAGGTAATACATAGATAATTAATTTATTTTTATATAAATGAATATTTTCCTTGAATAAGATTTACTTTCAATTTATTTCTATGTATTCTATTGCAGTGATCAGATTTAAATCATTAACAAAATATTTTTATGCCCTTCCTAATATCAACTATTGCTACTTATTTTATGGATTCAACGAAGCCATTTAAATTTTACTGCTGGTTTTTAATTTTTTTTTTTTAAAATGTATGTAATTTTTAAATACAAAAAAAATTTGTTGATTGATTGATAGTTTATTGGTTTTCGGGTTATAATTAAAGTTTTATATTGAGGCATGTTCGGGAGTGTGGTTAAAAAAGAACAAAATATAGTTATAAACTAATTTTTGTTCCTTCTTGACCGCACCCCTGACCATCTCCTTCATATTGATTCACTGTCAATCAATTATATATATAATTGAAATTTTTGTAATTTATTAGAAGGAGGTTTTATATTAGCTAATTTTGTTTGAATTTAGTTGATGCTAGATCTAATTTGCAGATATCACAATTAATACACAGAAAATATTTTGTAATGAAAATTCATGTTTCCAAAAAAAAAATGTTTTTTTTGTTTAGATGTCCGGAGCTAAGGCTCCCAACAGACTTTTCAGTCAGGGGTGATGCAGGTAAATCTGACTCGTCTGGAAATAGTGGTTCCCGGGTTTCGGCATACGATAATGTAACCAATGGTGCATCAACACAGTCACATCTTAGTGATGATGACACTCAGGTAAAGTTAAATTTTTTTAAAAAGTTTTAGTTAATAAAATAAATTAAATGTACCCTACTTTTACTATTTGTTTTCTTCAGACAATATTTTCCGAGCCATGGGATAGCTCAAGGTGGGAAACGCTTCTGGAGAGAGGAGACGATTGGGGTCGGGGAGAAGAGAGAATATCAATTGTGAGGAACAAAAGCTTTAAGGAGCGCCTTGATCCTCTATTATGTAAGTAAATGCAAAACGTTCTTTTTATGTAATGATGTATCTAAAATATGCATTAAAGTAACAATGTTTATCATGGTGTCACTGATAAGTTGTTTGCTTTAGGGGTAACGTATTTATGACTTTACTTGTGTAGGTTTTTGTAATTCTTATTATGAAGTAAACTTCTTTGTTCTCCATCTTTATAGTGTCATTACATTGTTCTTCAAGTGATTTATTTTTGCTTAAACAAAATTTCATATTATATTATCTTATTGCATTAAATGAATTAGAAAGCATTTCAAATACATCATTTTTAACAAGCAAAATCAAATTTTTAAAAATCTTAAATCTACTGGTAAGGTATTATTTGAAAAACAAACCACTGAATTTATCATGAAGGTTTATTCATTTTTTAAATTTAAATTTAATTTTAAAAAATTTAATTTTCTTAAATTATGTATTGTAAAATAATGAGGTTGATTAACCAAAGCCATTAAATGATAATACATTTATTATTTAATCTTTGCCACAATAGACAATAATGGCATCTTTAAAGGCTTTTTAGTGCATTACATATTATTTCCAACTTATTTAAGACACTACATTTTAAATAGTATGAACTATTTTAAAATGATCTTTCAGTAAAGAAAAAATATATTTAATTTTATGACTCCTTAAATTAATATAAGAACTTACTGGAATTTTCATGAACTTTCTTTGAATATAATCTTATTCAGAAATTATCTTTTTCATTTCCTGTTTTCCATATTTGATAGGATGTTTTAAAAAAGACTGTCAACCATTAGGTTATTTATTCATACAATCCTGTGAAATATCTAGATTTTGTTTTTATGATTGTCTTCATTGACTATTTATGTCCCACATTAGCTTCATCATTAGTTAATTTATCATCAAATTATTTAAGTGTTTATGGACTACGTTAAAAGGCTTTCATTAGTGCTATTGCTGAATAAATAGTTATAATAGATCACATTTTTTTTTTTTCAGTTATCTTAACTATTAACGGACGTGTCAAGCTGATAATGCATGTTCTATTATCATAACAAACCGCTGGAACTGATGATTTCTTACTGTGATAAAGACATTACACAATGAAATTCTTTAAAGCAAAGAGATTTAGGTTCTTCAGGACTTTAATGTCAGTCAATCTGTCATATTCCAATTTATTATTCCCTTTTTAAAATTTGACATAAAACTTAAAGCAAATTACTTCAACAAATCACTTTTACCTTGGAAAACCTACCATACCCATAAACTCCCATTTTGAACAAATGAACAGTTCCGAGTGGTTCACTTGAAACTGTCAACAAAGGGTAGAAAATACAAAGGTTCTAAAGGTGATTTGAAACAACCCTTCTGCAGAATCTGGTTTGTTCAGGATCAATTTTATTTTAAAGGCTATTAAACTTCTTGTAGTCTGTTTGTACACAGCTATATTTTTGGAGATTTGACAGAACCCTTTATCAGATTTCTAAATCAATAATTAAGTAAACTGAGAGAAAAAGTCTTCTTGTTAAAAGGAACTGGTAAACTCATTCAATGTTCATGTTTAAAGTTTAAGTCTGTACCTTTTTCAAGGAGTGGATCGAGACTAGTAGGTGCCCTAAGCAGTAAAGCATTTGGCCCCCTCTTCCCCTCCAAAAAGAAAGTTTCTTGAAAATTATTATTAAGTTATTAGCGAACCTGAAAATTAATGAAATAATCAATACAATCAATCATGTTTTTGATTGCTACAATGAAATTTGTTTTAACTTGAAAGTACTAGTCCTCCATGACAAAAATACCAATGGATCACAAAGACTTTTTCATCAGCTCAGAAAATAAATTTCTATTAAAATGAATTAGTTTCTGTTTTTTTTAGCTCCATTACATATTAGTATTCTGTATTTCTTGTTTTTTAAATTATTTTTGTTCAAATCTTGAACTTGAAAAAATTTCAGGACATCTTCATAATTTATTTTCTAAAATATATATATAATGATTACATGTTTTTTCCTTTTATTTTCACCAAGTACCAGGTTGAGAAAGTTAAATCTTTTTTTTTTTTTAATAGCTTCTAGATTAAAATCTGTTTTATATTTTCCTTGCTATCAAATTCAAGCCTAGTTACTTTACCTATCTTTCCCATCTGATTAAGTGTTATTATCATCGTACTAAAGACGTAATAGAGATAAAGCATGTAATCATTATTGCATTTTGATAAATGCACCGCAATAAATCATAGATAACGAAAAAGAAAGAATTAGAAAAAAAAATAGCAAATTGCAAGGTCAATGGCTTTATATGAGCCTTTTGTGCACTCTCCTCAGTGCAGTAGGTTCCACACCTGAAGGCAGTTGCTTTATTGCAGAATTTTCCAATCGATCATTTACCATGTTGTACCAGCACTTTCTTGTTTTTGTTCTTATTTTGTAAACCGGAAATATAGACTAGTTACCTCAAAACTATCAAAGCTTCGGGTATTCCGACTCTAAAACCTGAAAAAGCTGCCGAATGTTAACTAATATATTTTTTCTTACGTTCCCGAACCTCTAATTTCCCCCCTCCAACAACAGCTGTACCTTCCCCTATACGTCACGTGGAGTCCTGGTAGTGAAAGTCCAGTATCTCTTTAGCCTATCTTTTTATTCTGTATCACTATGACTCAGAGTTCATGTTTGACCAGTGATAGCGACGGAACATAACTACGCAGCTCCAGTAGACTTTTGTCAATCGATAAGACATTGCCAGAGTCTTTATCTCTTCTTATGTAACTTATAACATTGATATGTTTTATCGGTTATCACCTGCGTTTTTCTGAATGGGTTTGTTTCTTGTTATAGGAATTTCCTAGTTGAAAAATTCCGAATCCTTTGTCACTAATTAAAATTATTTTAATTCTTCGTTTTAATTTGTAAACTGACAATACGCACAACAGTTTGAATGAAAATCTGATCATTTTAAATCGAAATTCTGCTAGCTAAATCAAAAAATTTAACTGAAGACGGTGTCTATTTCTACTCGCGGCTACTGTTTCATTTAGTCATCTTTGGCACACGAACTATTCGGAACGTGGGCATCGGAAGCAGAAACCCTATAGAACAAAAATGAAGCAATAAAATCAGCACACCCGAACAAGAGATAATATAATTTTTTTTTAAGGTTTGGAATAGTGATTCCAAAATATTTCATATTTCTCCATATTCTTAAGTGAATGAAATACCAGCGTACAAAACTTCTTCGTTCGAAGCCATTTTGAAACGAAAGAGCGTATGATTATGCTGAGCTGAGTTTCGAGGATCATCCTGTCATTTTGACCCCAATTTTCTAATTATCATTGTAATACAATACAATAATAAGCTGTTATACAATGTTTTAGGTTTTGTAATAGCAGTATTTATAGTTTATATGATCTTTTATCATATATAAGAATTTCTTAAAGAAGGAATTGCGCCTTAAGTTCGGCAGCTATCTGATTAGATTGGGAGAAAAACGGATCTAATATCCAATCCAATTAGTGACAAGCTTAATTGTAATTTTTTTCAATCACCCCTCTTTTATACCTCATGGCCAGATGATTTAAAATACTTTTTGTTTTAATCTTATATGTGATGTGAAAATACGGTTTGGTTGTGGTTGAACTTTCAAATGTAAAGCTTATTGGCAGTTATCCAGGGTCAACTCCATTTTCCTTAAAGTTTACAAATCATTGATCATTCTAACTTTTATCGTTATTAAAAATTATTGTTGAGACATGCACCTGTTTCTAAGCGCATCCAGCGCATCATTTTTCACACTAATATATATATACATATATGTAAATGCTAAAAAACTGTGTGATTGATTAATATATTAACATATTTATATGAGTGATTAACATTCACATAAATACGAAACGATTTAAATTTTAGCGCAAACAATAATGAATTATTTAAAAAACAAAATGAACTATGTTGGCTTTCTGCTGAAATATTAAATTATATTAGTTTTTATTACCCAAATTATTCTTTTTTCACGTTTTTTTAATACATATAAATATCGCCATCGAAAAATAAAATTAAAGGGTCTCTTACAACTTTTCAATTAGTTTTTGGAATTTATACCTAAATCGATTCAGTCGAAAAATTACTTGAAAAGTTGTAATTTTCCTTATAAAGAGAGAACCTTTAATTATAAATTTAGTAAAGCTATTGGAAATTTACTTAGCACCACTGTGAAGTAAGTCATCTATATAAGTTACGTATGTATGGCATATACATCAAAGTTAAACGAATTTTGAAATTTGAGGCATTTTTCATCTGTAATAAATAGCAGGTCTAATGATAATTTTAAGGACCACAAAAGTACTTTAAAACCTCTTCAGTCACAGCAATTTTTTTGTTTTTAAAATAACCTGCAGATTATAAATGCAGAAAAATTCTAGATTCACTCAAAATTTACTTTAGAAAAAAAAAGTAGTTAGGTGATTTTTGAATTAAGGTCACCCCAATAGATTATTAAAATAATGTTTAGAAAATATTCACAAGCTTTCCTAACTCCACTGTCATATATTCATATATCATATATAGATAGAGATTATATACTTTATCAGGGAGGAGATAGCTCATTTGTAAGGTAATGGACTACTAACTCCAAGGGCCACGGTTCGAATCCATCTGTGGCAGATAGCTAATTCTGGCGGTGGAGCATGATTCTGACCAAATCAATTTCCTTGCACAACACACTTCCTTACAAAGTACTGCACCTCTGACCCTTCATGGGTTATAGATATACAGATGTATTATTTTTTTTTAAATATATTTTATAAACTGATAAAAAATTTTTTTTAGAACGTAGTTGCAGAAAAAAGATATTTATTTTGTCTTTGAGAGTATTATTATTCGATATTTTTAGCTACTAGGAAAATATTATTTGTTTGTTCTTTAGTAGCAGTATTGTTTAATATTTTTTGCTTTCGGGAAATCATTATTTCTTTGGTATTTACGTGGATTGTTATATGGTGTTTCTTCTTTCAGGGAAAAAAAGTATTTGTTTGATCTTTACGAGCATTTTTATTCCATGTTTCTAGCTGCCGGGAAATTATTATTTTGTCTTCACTAGCATTATTATTCGGTGTTTCTAGATGCCAGGAAATTATTATTTGTTTGTTTTTCACCAGCATTATTATTTGTTGTACCAGAAGCATGGAAATAATTATTTGTTTGGTCTGTCCACCATTATTATTCGATGTTTCTACTACAGGGAAAATATTATTTGTTTGATCTTACATTATTTCCACAATGTTTCTGATTTTTTTATTTGAAAATGTAAGTAATATTCCATCATGACGAATTTAAGTGTTCTTTAGCACTAATTATTTTAAGTATGTTTGTCATTGTTAATGGAACTCTTTATATAAATAAGTGCTTGAATAATTCTATTATCTTAATTCTTTTTTTATTTTTACCCTTCAAAAAATATTTCGGAATAACATGTAACTTTTAGTTGTTAACATTTTTAGTTAATAACTAGTTGTTAGTTAACATTGGATTGTTACTAATTACAATAATTCAATATTTGTTAGTACAGCAGAGTTATATTATTAAGTGTAAACAAATTAATTAATTATTTATATCCTGTAACCTTTGTATTTCCCTTATAGAATATGATGTTTTAGATTTTTTTCCATGCAAATATGGTTGAATATTTATATGTGTTTGTTCAAAGAAATTACGTAAGTTCTTTTTCAATTACCTAGGATCACTGATCAACATTCATATTAATTTGATTAATTTTTTTCCTCCTCCATTTTAATGAAATATTTAAATGTTAAAAAACACTCAATGCTGTATCAGTAATAAAGACTGAACTACCATTAGAAAGTTTTTAGCAAACATGTAAAATTAAATTAACCTTCCTCTCTTAGTCCTGTCGTCCACTGCGACCGGAAAGATGCGAAATCAATTCCTCTGAATTTGCACAAAAACGCACGAACCATCCAAACACATCACCTGGCTGAAGGCCGTATTGTTCGTCAGTTTTTGTCCGAACAGGTGTGAAGTGCGAATAGATCCCGTTTTGCTGGGATTTAGTTTCGAACAAGTGCGAAAAAGAAAGTGACAAGTGGACTGTGGAAAAGTAATTTAGAAGAAACGTCAAGAGTGTATCGAAATTTGTACTTTTTCATTTGCAAATAAAAAAAGTGGTGGTTATCGTCAGTTTGGAGATCATCCTGCAAACGAGAAAATTCACTGAACTGGTTTCATTTTCCTTTAATGCGATTCACCATTCATTCATTTTCCGTCTTCGTCTGTGCCTTTTACGTCGATGAATTAAAGGTGATAATTCCAAAACGAAAATTTCTTCATCAGAAAACCGTTCTGAAAAGCCATCTCGTCTACTAAGAATTCCGACGACTACCGTGGCAATGGACGATGGGCATTCGCACGAATTCGTTGCTTCGCAATTCACAGCTTTCCGCTCCCAATGGAGGAGAGGCCTTAAGATGTCTACTAATTTCTAAATACTTTCATGTTTCCTTTTATTTGAAATAATTCCCCGAAAGTGAAAAAAAAAATATTTCTATGCAGGTCCATAAACATAAATAAATCATCTTTGTCAAAAAAAAAATAAAGCATCTTTGTCGTATTTTTAAACTATCACAAAGGATCACCTTTTTTTTTTTTAGATATATATTTTATTGAACTTCATTATTTATGCTACATTGAGATAATACGATTTCCAAATCTTTAGAATTTGTAAAATACGTATAATGAATTTTATTAATTTTTCTCATAAAAGTTGTACTAATTTTTTACTAACCACTACTGGTTATTTTTAGGAATTATTGGAAAAGGAAGGCCAATAGTTAACAGGTCCCATTGAGTGCGAAGTTAATTACGGGATAATGGATATGATATCTATTTTTAGTTGATATTTAATCGACTGATAAATCGATTAGTCATATGATAAAGTGTCTTAATAATTCGATGGCTTGGTTTAGTAGAACCCTTTACAATTTATTTGGTGGTATTTTCAAAGCACGCCTATACCTTGATTTAGTTTTCATTATGTTTTAATTATGCTTTATGCTTATAATTTTTTCTTCTGTTTTTTATCTTTCAATGTTCCTTTAGTAATGAGGAGAAGGACGGGTGGGGGGTTATTGGCGGGGGTCTAATGACGTTTAACATTAGCAGGTCTCGTGGCCATCTTCTTTTCAAGCTCCTCGGAGGATTGTTAGGAATGGAAGAGGAGGCAAGGTTAGAAACTTGTGGTTTGGGTGGAGTTTGTAATGGAAGGAATGATTTCTGGTTCGGGCTAAATCAGTTACATATAGAACATTAAGGTCTTTATGTATGATTTTATATATGATAAAGTAAGGAGCATTGAGGATTTTACGAAGGATTTTGGGTTGCATTGATTGGATACGAAAGAAATTCGAAGGTTTAGTGGAGCCCAAAGCTCAACTCCGTATGTCCAGATTGACCTTATTACAGTCATGTAGATCAGTCTTTTGTAATGAATTGGAAGTTTAGACCGTTTTTCCAATAAGTGCTGTAATAGTCGAAATCGACATGCAGTTTTCTGTCTTTTCAGTCGTGTGTGAGGATTCCAGGTTAGTCGTTTGTCCAGATGTAGTCCAAGGTAGTGGATCTGTTCGACAGGGGTAAGATCAACATTATTTAAGGGGACTGTAGGGCAGTCGGTATGTTTACGACGAAGGGTAAAGGTGATTTAATGGGATTTATTTTAACACTATTCTTCGAGGGCTGTGATATGGAATTGGAGAGTTTGGGATGCAATCAAAGGATTATTATTAACAGCAAGCACACATGTGTCATCAACATATGTGGTGAGGATGGTGTTAGGATTTGTTGGGATGTCAGCTGTATAGACGGTGTAGAGGATAGGACCGAGGTTATTACCTTGAGGAAAACCAAAAAGTAGTTTAAATTGAAAAAAAAGAAGTATGAAACCCTCCACATCCGTTCTCCGTGGTTGCCTTACTTTCCCTACCTTTCAAACACTTTATTTAATTGTTACGCTAGTATGTTGGTCGATATACGAAATGTCACAATCTCAGAAGAGCATTACACAAAAAATATTAGAAGGCAAACCCGCCCCGCTAAAACCTCTTTTTAGAGATGGTCCTGTATCACTTTTGAAATATTCGCTTAAAATGGGAAGAGGAGATCTAAGATAGTTAAATCGTGCAATATTTAAAATGTTCCTAAAATTAGAAAACGGTGTGAATTGTTTTTATGTATCGTTGGGTTAAAGGTGAAAGTAATGTTATATTTAATAATAATTGATTATTTGAAAATTTTGTCAGTTTAGGAATTAGATAGTAAAAAACCTCTTGTTTGCACAAATTTCACTTGTTCATTTTTCAATATACATTGTAATCTTGTGTCTGATATTGTAATAATTTTACTATTAAATATCTGATGAACAATTCAAATTTATATTAATATTTTTGTTCTCTTGTCATCACTTAATTTATCCTATCATCAGGTGTCGTTTGAGAGAGATAATTGAAAAAAGAACACGTAATGTTGATGGTTTTCAAAGCAATCTCGATGGTACTCGAGCTGTATTTGAATCAAGACTTTCTTAGTACAGATTGAGAAACTGTGAACGGTATTGGATGAGGAATTTATTTGTTCAGGAACAAAAGAATCTGTATGGTAGTCTTCACATTTAGTTATTTCTTATTTACAACACCTAATAATGCACCAGAGGTTTTAGAAGAATAGTGATAGGCTATTTATTTGGTTAATATGGAGTAGAGATTTAAACTTGTTATTGAGGATGTTCGCCATTAAAAAAAAAACACGTTTTGAACTCTTCTAATTGATGTTGCATGCACATACATGTTCTAACAAGTTGAATTGGTCTGATAATAAAAATTAATTTTCTTCGTTACTCATAATTATGATTATTTAATAAGTTCAAAGTACAATTTTAGAAATGTCACTCACTTAAGTCGGAAACGGCTTTTAATGTTTAAATTTGACGAAATATTGATCAGACAAATAACTGTCAGAAAAACGAAACGTATGTCGGGAAGTCACTGATTTTGTTTCTGAGTATATATCTATCAATAAAATTAACGTAGATTTATTCTATCAACCAAAATGTGAAACAAAGGAAAAAAAAAAACTTCATCCATTTCGGGAACAAAATATACCTGATTTCATTTGATATTTAGATATAATCAAACTGACACTATTTATTTTGTTTATTATACCGCCAACCTTTTTTCATTTCGACAATTTCCGATAGCTAAACTTTATTACTCAAATTATGCATTGCTTGGAGTTATTTTTTACTCCCTCGAAATCCTAATTTTTCAGGTTTAAATGCTGATGAAATTTCACCTTTAAACGTCTATAATTTTATCATTCTATTATTCCTTGTTGAAATTAATAGTCCATAAAAAATACTGAATTTCTGTTTCGACAATAAAATACTAATCATCTCGGTGAATTTTGTCAACATTTTGGTACATTAAAAAAATATTTAAATAACATTTGGAGCTTATGGTTTTTCCTGTAAATTTCCATTACAGTGCAGCTTTTTGTTATTTGAACATTTAATTGGGTGGGGCAGTGAAGTCGCTCATTATTGCTTTTTTTTATTTAATTAAAGCTATAATTAAGTGATATATTATGTTCACTTTTATCAAGTAATGTATAATTAAAGCCACACCCCCTTGATAATCAAGTATTTCAAGTTTTATTAAGATGCGACAGTTTTCGATCTTTAAAAAAAAAAAGTTAATAAATATATACTGTATACTGTACTGTATACTAGTTATTTATATTTTTTTCTTTTCTTTTATTTTATCCTTCCACTCCCTTCTGTTCTTGTTCTCGTTGAGGAAACATGACGAATTTTGTCTAGTTTCTAATCGTAAGGATAGCTTAATTTTTATATAATATTATAAATTAGAATTAATTAATGGTTTAAAATTCAGTTGAATAATTCAATATTTTTTTCTTTGTTTACCGAATTAACAATGATTAATATTTAAATTAATGATAAAACTTTTCGCATGTTGTTTAAGCATTATCTATCATTTGTTCTTGATGGAATTAAAAAATAAAATAAAAACGTTAATCGTTAATCCATTTATTATTTGCTCGGGAAAACCTATGTAAATTGTATTTAATTCTGGTTTAAGAAACAACTCTTGTAAAATCAATAATTTTATAAGTAATGACTACTTTTTCTCAAATGTATCAAAGTTCGAAAATAAAATTACTTCTAAAAAATTCTTTTTGTTTTATTTTATGAGCTAATAATTAATTGTTCTCAACAATAATTAAATAGAACCCCCCAAACATTAATATCGTAATTTATAACAACAATATATATAAACAAAAAAATTTTGATTTTTGGGAGCAATGGCATGCACAAACCCGCGCATTATCCCACTGCTGCGGCTCCCCGTATGCCAGAAATGGCAAGGTAGGGGAAAATCTCTCTGGTTTGTGTAGACGTGTCTTCATAGACTGTTAACGTGAGATGTGTTGCAGTTTGTATTCGCATATGTGACATTGTGTGTTTCATGCATTCGGAATTAATGTTTAACCATCCATAATTAATTAATTAAAACATAATTATTTTCATTTTTAATATGGTTTTGCAATGGTTTCCACTCCTAATGAAATTCTGATACATGGTTCTACAATCTTTAGACTTTAACATTTAATAAACAAAGTCATGACGGAAGAGTGTGTTTCTGTCAGAAACTGAGATATCTCTGTTTGCCCTTAGTGTAGTGGTCGTGCAGTTTCATTGGAATTTCGATTGATAGGGTTTTATTTGGTTTACTACGAGGGCCATTCCAATAGCGTTGTATTAGTCGCTTTATTGGTTTTTATTGAAGATGGAATATAGTAATAATTAATATTTAAAGAATTGTTACATAATAATAATAATTATATACCTTAAATACAGCATGTATAGTAGTTCTGCAATATAGCAAATCATAGGGGGACCTTTTTCAATAATGAATTGCTGGTAATATTTGCTTAAAATATCGCAATCAAATATCTGCTATATCGATACTTAGATTCAATATTATTTCCTTGATATTATTGGCATTTATCGAATTCTTTTATGATGTCAAAAATAATAATAATAATAAGTACTGAGGTGTGTGATTATTTTTTGGGGACCAAATTACATACGAAATATCTATATTCTGAAACTATAGGTTTCAAAATATTGATATCGAAAAATTGAATATCTGGGAGAAAATATAGATATTTCGTTAATATCGATATAGTTATCCCATTCCTACTGGATGGACAGCACCACTGTGAAGTAAGCCAACGATTTCCTGTCATTATTTCATATCCTATCCTCCTTCAATAGGTACAATTAATTCCTATCTGTTTGTAAAATGGTTTGTGAACTCTTTCTGGTAATTTCATTCATTTTTTAGTCAATAAGGGATTATGATAGGGTTAAACCAATTAAAGGGTTCGGTAATTGTAAAAAGTAAAACCAAAATATTAAAATTTAAAAAAAATCGTTTAGTGTGCTTATTGTTGTGTATGCTAGTAATAATGTATTAGTTTTTATAATAAGAATTATAAAGCAATTTTTCATTAATATTCATTGTATTTTCTAATAAAATTTACTTATGAATATGCTCGTAAAAAAAACAATTTTTTTTTTCACATTACTATTAGCATAAATCCATTCTAAACTTTTAGTGAAATGATACAGCATTCCTTTTTTCATATAATAGTTTTTAACGAATATAAAACGATATATGTCATTGCTGGATATCCTCTTGTAAAACTAGATCAAGTGGTTCTTAAGTGCTCAGTATTGCCAATTATTAATAGTTTAAGAAAAGTCCTTCTATATCTGTCGTCTAAATATAATTAACAGATATGAGTATTTTATATGTTCTTTTGTTATTTAATTAAACTGAAAACAATAAATGACTTGTTTTTCACGTTAATATTGTTTTGAAAATATGAACAGAAGGTGATTATTTTTAAAAAAATATTTTTTGTTCCTTCTGACCGGCACTCATGGTTTTATGTTGTTATTGAAGTAAATTGAGTAACTATTGATTGTTGTAAAATTATAATATATCAGGACTTATAGAATCCAAAATAGTTAAGATAGTTTTTTTTCGTAAATGATTTTATTATTTATTTTTCAAAATAAATTGTTACATATTTGAAAAAAATATATATTCGTGTGCATTTAATCTCTACATAATTAAAACCACGTCCTTCAAATTATATCTCTTCATAAAATTAAAATAAAAAATCGTTCGAAACCTTGAAGAAATGCTACGAAGTTCAAAACAGGTTGATAATTTTGTTTTTATCATTTTCTACAATTTTAAATGATGTGACATTGTCACAAGAATATTTCCTTTCTTTTTTTTTTTTTTAATTTGATCAATATTTTCTCATTTAAAATATAAATTCGTTTTTTTTATGGAGTTGTAAATATACAGTTTAGAAATATACATCAGGAATATGCCTTGTTGATCTTCATCTAAAAAATATTCTTACTTAATAACAATATTTATTATTGCTATTTATCGAGTAATTCTCTTTTTGTATTTACATTATGTCATTTGGTCGTTTATTATTGAAATACTTAATACTGTTGATGTCCAGTATTTGTCAATACCGCACTATTATAAACGAATGTATAATTCTAAGACGTTAGATATGAAAGTTTCGTTTGAAAGTCTTCAGCCTTACATCGACATCTTACTCATGGATAACTGCGAGTGCTACTCAACTATGGCAAAGATAAAGGCATCGTTTATCAAGGTATATTCCATTCACCTCTTCCAATCTACACTTTCTTCGTCGAAAACTGTTTGATTCATTTTTCTTTTATTGTAGTTGTGTGAAGGGATTCATTACAGAGGTGTCGGTGAGTATTTCGATTACATGTACAAAATAAAATAATTATTCCTTAAAAGCATGTACTCATATGGTAAAATGTTTAGTTTTTCTTTTGTTTCTAGTGTTTTTAAATTATCTAAAACTATATTTGATTCTTTTTTTTAGGACCCCTTAAGTCCAAAAAAGTAATTTTAAGTAGTGTGTATGCTAGTTCTATCCAATTTCTTTGTTGTGAAATTTAATTTTTTTTGTTACTACATTAATTTCTGTTTATCCAGCCTTTAATTATTATTTTTGAAAATAAATAAAAATTCGATAATGATAAACACTCCGCACAAAATAGACCCATTTAGAATTTATGATTTGGTTATTTTGATTTGATATCTGTTTGATTTTATGGGCAAAACATACTTCCTGTTATGGTTCTTGATAAGTTTTAGTCAATTTCATAATTAATTTAATCTCGGTATAGATTTAGCTCAAGAAATAAATTAATTTTGAACTAATTTACTCCTAAACCAAACCCGAAATTGGCAATGCTATACTTAGTTTATCTGAAGTCCTATTTCAATAATTTATTAAAAAATACTTATTTTCAGCAATAAATGTTTTAAAAGTTTTCTGCTATTTTAACCCATAAGTTTTAAAGTTTAAAAAACTTTTAAAAAAATCTTTTTGTTATTGGATCTTTGAGCAACGCCAATGAAGTAGATACTGTAGTGCCATTTCCTTGTTTTGGATGATATTCAGTATAGATTATTTATTAATGAATTCATACATAAAAACATATAACGATCTTAAAATGCTTTAAAAATTAAAAAAACTTGAAAGTATATAGACAATGTTACATGAAGTTAGCTTTCTAAATGTGGTTTCTTGATATTATATATTTTTTAATTACGTTGTTTGACCTTAAGAGATTATATTTGACTTCTTTGTGCTCTCCTGGAATGTTTTCGAAATATCGACTTGCATACTGTATTTTTTTAAAGTATTATTTTGAAATTAATTATTCGTTTGCCGAGATTCCTGGTGAGAGTTATTACCCAGAAGAATCAAGCAGGGTCGCCCTGCTGTATTCCTTTGAAAAAAAATACCGAAATGATATATTTAAGTATCTGATAAATGGTGGTTGGTTTAAAAAAGGTAACAAACCTTATCGGACTTGAAGCCGCACGGGTTATAAAATTTCCCAACCGCATTGGTTCTCTAGTTATTTGTGTTTATAATATACAGGACTGGTTCATGGCTTCAATGAAACAGAAATAGTTATCTGCTCAGCTGGAAACGAACCTGGGTCCTTTGAGTTAGTTGTACAGTGCCTTACCACTGAGCTACCCGCTCGTTTATACTATATATAATTGTTATTAATCCTTGGATAATGAAAATTACGTAAATAATTTTTTTTTTTTGTGGAATAATAAACTGAATCTCCGATTTCCATCTTTTATTCACATTTTAGGTTGATTCTCAAATACCGGACAGGTTTTAAGTTCCACTTGAATACAATTGTTGTCTAAAGTCACTACTCATTCATGATGGTTTAATTATATTTCTACTTGTCATGATAATGAGGTTCGGTATTCTGAAATTTTATGACAACCGTGAAGTTTTAAATGCGACGTTTCATTCTCATTCCTTTCACAAAATCCGCCCAGAGAAGAAAAATAATAGTGTCCTTTTGTTTATTTTTTCCCCTTAATTATAAATTTATTATGGTGCGGTGTGTGCATCATACAACTTTCACTTAGCATTCTACTTAGAATTGAAATTATTCTGAACTTATATTTGTATAGTAGTCATGAGGCAATAATTTTCGATACCAATTTTCCAGATGAGCTTTTGAACTGACAATTCTTGCTATAAAATTTCAATATTTCCTTTGCAAAAGTCTGCCAGAAATATAGAAAATACTAATTTCTAATAAAATTTACATTCTGCATTGTTGAATGAAAATTTGTTACTGAACAAATTACGAAGGATTTTATTGAGTTATCCTGTAAACGTAAAGGCTTAGATGTAGGGTTGACGAAATTATAAAACTATAGATAACTATGGTGACGAAATAATTTATCAGAATGAACCCAATGCGCGCATATGCTCGCACTGTCTAAACTCATTCTGGTACAGACTTTTGTTTACACATTTTTCGTTATTCTTTATAAGACTTTCCCTATAAAATTTATTTTTTCTAAAAGTTTTGGCATTCGAACTATATATGATACGTCTATCTTACTAAGTATATTTCGGGAAATGTGTGTCCAACCTGGAACAAATATTTTTCCTCCTATCTCCTTACATTAATTTTCAAATCATTTCAAAGTTTATATTTATCTGTTTTTTTCTTTGTGCTAACAATATGAGAGAGTAGATTATTTCAACAAACAAAATTAAAGGTTTCTTTCTAAGACCTTCTTACGAAACTCTACTTCTAAAAATTCTCATTTAAGCCTTGTCAGACTACTTCAATGAGGACAACATCTGATAGTAATGATCAACTAATTTTACATTGATAAACCGAGTTTAATAAAAACCGTTAGCGCCGGTTTTTGGGAAATTGAAAAAAATATGAAAAATCGATTCTCTTGCGTAGAACTTTCTGGTCAGTTTATGTAATCGAAAATGTTACTGTCATGTCTGTGGTATAAACGCGTATATAATTTCAGTTTTGTATGTCAACGTTTTTGAGCTAGGCTGAACGCACAGACACATACTCTAAGAGACCACTCATTGTAAGGCCGAAAAACTGAACGCTAAAGAAATTTGAGCCATGATAAATATGTTGTTGAGAATAATTTTAAATTGCAATATAATATGAGTTTTGGGGTTACTGCTCGAATTTACACATTTTTGAGTTTTAATTCGATTTTTTTTTCTATTTACAGGTTTGTCTTTTATTCCTGAAAAGATAATGTGAGGAAACTAACAATTAATCTTTTGTTTAACAATTCAGGATTCTTTTTGGCTTGTTATGTATAATTTTTATAAATTAAACTCTCCATAAATAATAACTATTTAAGAAATATTATCTAGGCATTTAATTTTATTCAATCGGCTAACACGAGTGGATTTTGAGGTTTACACGCCTATTATATGGCCATGGCCAAGGGTAGCAATTAAATATTAGCTTAGTTGTTTCTTTGAAATTAGTTTAGATATTTTAATTTTATATATTCACTGTCACAATGACTAACGATATTTAAATTAATTAATTTATTTAATAACTGTTCCTCTCAATAAATAGTAGTTAATAATTTTGTATTAAAGTTTAGTGAGGATTTGTTTTCTATTTGACGGAGGTCATTATACTTGAAGGTGCAGTTAAAATTATTAGAGAATGAAATAAAATGAGTGATTTATATTGAGGAGAAATAATTGTAATTGAGGAGATTTCCCACTTACTCACGTTACTTAGTAACTTTGACGTAATATAATGAACGATGTTGGCTTCCTCCAGAAGTTCCCCAAATCTAGTTCTAACTTTCCTCATTAATTTCCAGTTTGTGGAGTTGTAAATAGTCTGAACCGATTCAAAGGGTGGCCATGGTTAAACCCTTCATTATCTTTATCTATAATTTTCTCTGTTTCTTTTTAGGTATTGTTAAGTTTCTTCCGAAGTTTTTCTATAAGGGTGGTATTTTTCGAACTTAACATGATAAAATTTAAGTCAAAAGCAAAGTTTTTTTACTTCAATCACTCTTGCAATTATAGACTTTGTTTGTTCTTCAGCAGCAAGTGTACATTGCATTGTTATGTGATACAGAATACGGTTTTACTTTTTTTGTATAAAATCAGGTAGGCTGTTTAGTTTTTATTTTCTATTGCAGTTTTTTCGATTCTAAAGTTTGGAGATTCATTATAGAGACCAAGTCGATATTTAAACCTATAATCATTTCTTTTGCACCTACAACTCAGGAAGGGTTCGGGGTTCAGTACTTTGTTAGGGAGTATTGTGTCTTGAACAGCAGTTGTGCAAGAAAGTTATTTGTCCATGATCGCGTTCTACTGCCATGTTTTTCCCAAATTAAGGGTACTCCATTATAAAGACTGGGTATGCCCCAGGAGGACTTCTGAACCCACAGGTTTGTCTCACAGCCACAGTATTTAGCAACAGAATAAAGGACTACGTGCTACAGCGTTAATAACACAGCGCCTTACTCACTGAGTTATGCCGCTTTCTCCAACACAATTTATTTTAAATTAGATATCTTTTTTTTGTGTTTTTTAATCGATTTCTTATTTATCTATCAAAATACATTAAATGTAATTTGCACTGGGAAAACAGAAAGAAATGGCATTATATAACAAAAATAAAATAAAATAATTGTACGGTTTTTTTTTTTCTCTTTCGATTGTTAGATTTTTTCATTAGTCTGATTATGTTCATTTGTCTATCCTTTTGTTTGTATATATTTTAAGAGTTTATAGTATTAATTTAAGAGTATTTAATTATCATTGTAAGGTGATAAATAAGTGTCCATAACATTTGAGCAATAAATAAATTTAAAATTATGAAGAAGATGGTCTAAGGTAGGGTCAAAGGAAACAAAAATAGTTAACAACTATTTATTTGGCGACGTTTTGCCCCACTTTGTAGAGCTTCATCTGGGCTGTTCGTGATGAACAGCCTCAACTTATTTTGTTTCTTTTGACCGCACGCCTAACCATTTTCTTCATAATTTGAAATAATACGGTCAATTATTTGTATATATAATTTTATAATA
>NW_027115892.1:2688575-2690554 GCF_000696795.3 Halyomorpha halys
AAAAATTAATTTTTTTGTATGAATAATATTTATCTAATCATGTTTTTGTTTATTCCGAGGACACGAATATTCATTTTGTTTACTTTAATAGGTTTTTCACTTTACACACTTCTAAAAATCTAAATTATCCTTCAATTGAGGTATTTTGATAAGCCTAATGCCGGAAGTCTCTTACGGGCTCTTGAACCTAAAGATGGTGGTGTTTTGGTCTGTGCCTCGTTATCGGACAAGTGGCGCCCATAGTGGATATCTATTCCTAGATCCTATCTATGTTTTAACCACAACCACTGTTCGTAGAACCGTTGACAAATCTGAGTGATTCGTTTCAATTCGAACAGTGTACCCGGTTGAATGGACTAAGTCCACCTATTAATTAGTAAAGGAGTCTAATAGGAAATAAAAGTCAGTTATTTCAACAAAATTTTTTATTATTTTACCGAAAGCTATGTATAATTACTAGTCAATATTGGTAAGTCTGCCATGTATAGTTCGGGGGAACAATAAATGGAGACGTTTCATAACGTTAAAAAAAAAAATTTCATCCGGAGCTCCATATCGTTAAACCTACCTACAACTTAATAGAATATCATTTAAAATAGAATAAATGTATTAAAATATGAGCCCCAACAGAGCTATTTATGTTCAATAGTTCCCGAAATACAGTTATTTTAAAATCAACTGTAACTGAAATGTACAGAAAAGTCAGTAGTTAGTGAATTTATTGTGGAAAATACATATCTCTAGAACCATGAGACGTACAGATGTCTATTAGCATTCACATTAAAGCTAGTTTAATTTGATATAAAGTAGTTTATGACGTTTATCTTTGTAGGAGTCGTAGTTTTTTATGATATTTGCTAAAATAAATTGATTTCTAGTTGTACGGACAAAATTTCATATGCAAAATTCATATTAATATGTAGACATGATAAAAACTACTACCCCTACGAAGATAATCGTCTTAAATTACTTTATGCTAAATTAAAATATCTTTAATTTGTATGCTGTAAGACATCTGTACGTCCAATGGTTCCTGGGATATAGTAGTATTAGGAGTATAAATCAAAAAAGTTTGTCTGAGCAACTAGAAATCAACTTTTTTGTTAATTTATTTTGGAAAGTATCCTAAAAATTACTACTCCTACAATGATAAATATCATAAAGTACTTATAGAATATTAAATTAACTTTAGTTTGAGTGTTCCTGAGATAAAGATTTCCCGCAATATACATTAACTACTGATTTTCAGTAAATATTTCATGGAATATTGGTTTTCAAAAAATGTATTTCGGGGACTATTTCACATAAACAGCTAGAGCTCATATTTTATCAAATTTGCTTTATTTTAAATCATTTTCTATTGGTTTTTTAGTGTTGTTGGTAGTTTTGAAAGATATTGAGCTCATAATGAAAAATTAATTTTTTTTAACATTTTGAACCCCTAACAATAATTGGCAGACGCATCAATTTTCAATTTTAATTACACATAGTTTTCATTAAAGTAATAAAAACTCTAGGTGAAATAACTGTATTTTTTTCCACCGGGCTATTGTCCTATATTTTTCGGTCTTATCTGTTGTGATATTTGTTCTTTTAATAGCACTTTACCGAATTATTTCATGGAATTGGCTAGTATCAAATACAAATTAATATTATTTTTAGAAAATCTAACTCAATGGTGGTCATAAAAAAAAAAATTAAATCATTATCTGCAAAAATATTATGTAAATTTAATAATACATAATATATCTATAATATATAAATAAAAATTGGTCTTTCATGTTGTTTTCTGGCCCCACTTCAACAATTGAGTAATTCTCCTTGTATTCTATAAATAGCATAACTGCGGTTTCCTTATAATAGTTATCAAAATTCACATGGTTATTGGCAGAAAATATTATTTTGGACTCCCTGGGGATCATACACCATCACCTGCATGGGAATTAGCTCGGAGATTATTCTTTGTTTTATTTATTTAT
>NW_027115892.1:2691119-2691787 GCF_000696795.3 Halyomorpha halys
AGATAGCAACCTGATGTATTTAGGCAGCATAGATAAATAAAGTATTTCTCTTGTCCTAAATTTTAAACAAATAATGAATTAAACACCACAATCTGGTCGCATCGAACATAAGAAAGTTTACCTTTTGATCGCGAACATTAATTTTTTTTTGTAAAAATATTTCGACTATTTTAGCCGAGTGTCCTGTGCTGATCATTATCTAGTACTTTATATTTTAAAGACTACGTAACAATCCGTTTTATTAGGATTTTTTTAAACAATCAAGGAAAACTTGTTGCGAAAAGATGTCTATTGAGCTGAAAACCTTGAAATCGTATTATTTTTTGGAATGCGGAAGTAATAATCCTCACAATCATTTAGGCCAATGTGTAGGTTTGATTTTTTTTTATTTACGTACTGAAATATTTAGATTAATAGTTGTATTGTGTAGATATCTACTCGCGCACCTGGACTCCAGTTTAGAAGATTATATCTTGTACAACGAAGCTGGGTTTATTGTCTTTGTTCACAATGAAGGATGTTACGGTTACTTGGCTCCTGGTGTGACTAGTAACTGATACATTCGTATTAGATAGCGTGTAATTGTAGAATGTCATTAAAACCTTAGACTAAACCCAACGAATTGAAACATTGTTTTTTTATTTTATTTATATATAGATATATATATT
>NW_027115892.1:2692257-2694278 GCF_000696795.3 Halyomorpha halys
TTTATATATATTAAAATTCTCCTCGAGAGGGAATTCAATTATTATGTAGTATTTAGACTCAAGGTTGAACACTGCACCTGCCACCTTTTTTTTATCGACGTCAAGAACATCTTACTTTAAGCATCTGCTTGCACAATAAGCCTTGGATGCGAAAGGGAACCAGAGTTGTAAGTCCAATTGTGCAATAAAAAATGTTCAGATACCTCTAAGATCCATTTTTGCTTTATTTTTTTACTACACACGACACAGATCTAAGTTGTTTTAATAAAACAATTCCGTTTGTGTTTGACTGTGAGTATCAAGTTTCGTTGGTGAACTTATCTTGAATATTTGTGACTTTTCTTATTCTTTAGTTTTTTCGTGTGTTTATCGATGGATAATTTTTATTATTTATTCCAAAATGGTTTCAGTAGGAATAATGCCCTGGTGCGATGGGGCGTGTAGTTTCACCGAAAATTCATAATCTCATAAAAAATTTCCCCTCCCCCGAAAAATATTCATAAGGTAACTTAGGGGTGGAATATAGAAAGAGGTGGTAACAGAGGGAGTGTATCTTGGTGACCCCTGTTTCATAAGTGTTACCCATTAACTTACGTTAAGTTCATAAAAAATGGAATAGATGCATATTTCATTGTTAATACACGTAAATGGGCTTTTAAATGCATTTTCCAAGCTAGCTGGTGCAAAAGATTGTGCCCTTTTAGAAAAATTTCGTTATATTAGGGTACAGATCGAGTACCGCAGCCAGATAAATTCAGTTATCAGTTAGCTGATAACAGATATAAAACTTTTTTTTTTATTTAAAAGGTGCTTTTAAAATTTAAATCCCTGTTATTGCAAAATGGCTCTGAAGGACTGTTTCTATCATTGCGAAACGCGATAGCATTCCGATACTGGCCTGGCGCGGGTATTTGTGTCACGAGAGGCCCCATGCTGTCTCCTATATCGATGAAAGAAGTAATGTTTATTTCTTGTATCTGTCAGCTACACTATGCAAACAATATTATAGAAGTAATTATGAATAGTACAATAAGTTCATTTTAATATGTTGAAGATTTGTTAATGTTTTTTTTTTTTTTTTGTATTTAGCAAAGTATAAAATTGTATTGCAAAATATGGTCCAACCAGATTGCAAGATCTATAGGTTCGTTATAAAAAATGAATAATAAATATTAAATATTTATTTATAACATTTTTAATCCGGCTCTCAGGAGAGATGGATTTTGAAGAATTTGATATTTAAAAGAAGGGAATTACATGGACCATAAGTCGGCCATTTCAACAATATGGTCAAAATTCAGTTTTAAAGGTTTAGATGCGGACATCAATACCCAAAAACGTTCCTCTAGAAAGTACATTGGTCCCTATGTTTTAAGCCCCAAAAATGAACTGCTATTTAATTATGTACCCTTCAAAGCTGATTTTAAGGTAAGCTTAGAAAGTGCCATGATTGCCATAGGATATTGAGTGAATTACGGATAGTAAGATTGAGTGCACGGCTGAGCCGGTTTTCATATTCAACTCGATAACGTGATTGTTTGAAACGACTCGAGTATGAGGTCCTGAAAATGATTGTATCAAATTTGTTTAGCCTAGTTTTATTTCTGAAATTACACTGTGAAAAAGTTTAGAACGATTTGAGCTCAAAATATTGAAAACAGTCTGTCCGTTTCTAAATATATAAAGGTTTTTCGAGCTAATGGCTCTAAAGATTCCCAATTTTCATGTCTCAAATTATTCGGGATCCCACCGAAAAATGAAGCGCGTCTCTAACATCCGTTCATATACGGTTTAGCTATGAGGTCTCAGCTTGTACAATTCAAGGTTAGTATAAGTTTTCAGATAGCTGAATCTTAAATTTAATGCTTGAATTAAATTTAAAATTGAAGTGCTATTTTCCAATGGGACTTATTACATAAAGTGCTACTTAAAGATTATTAAATATTAATACCCTAAGATTATTAAAATTATTAAAATTTCGCTATCATCCCTGTAGTATTTAAATAACGATTGAGAATAGA
>NW_027115892.1:2695233-2696076 GCF_000696795.3 Halyomorpha halys
TATTCTTAAATTTTAGCCATTACAAAGTATACAGCTTATCCAATTATGGGTGTTGAATAGAGTGTCTTAATAATATTACATTGGTCATAAGATGTAATGAGTATAATGAGCATGGCTTTGCTTATTGTTCGAATGAATTAAAGAGAAGAAGAAATACATCTAATGCGGGAGTTTTCACCAGTCAAATTTATTTGCAATAAGTTTTGCTCAACACTTATACTCTGTAGAGATATATGATAAAAATAAATAAGTTTAATTTCACATATTTGTGTCCAGCTAAATTTTTTTCATGCTTTTACCCTTACTGGTTCACTACTATACATTTTTTTATTTTAGTTTTTAATTAAATAAATTAAACTACTACACAGAAATATGTGTAATTGTCTTCGTTAGAAACTGCTCATAAACGACATGACCTCTGAATCAAACATTGTAGATATAGTTAAAATATTTATTTATTAAAGATAGCAAGATAGTGAGATATCGAAGATTATATATTTTTGGGTTAGAAAAAGAATGAACACATTAAAATGACATAGCTCCGAGACTATTCGAAATGAGAAAATAGGATAGATTTAATTTTAATATTTATTTACATTTTTTTTTTTTTTAACTTTTAAACTTTATTTATTGATAGATATTATAATCTGCCACACCGTTGTGGACAATAAGTAATAGTGATGAATGATCACATTCATACTAAAATAAAATAAAATATGATTGAAAAATAAATTAATGAAAAAAAAGTACATAAAAATAAATACAATCTCTCTTAAAATATATACAAACAGAAGGATAAAGCAAATGAGCATAATCAAAATATGTGCATGAAAAAAAAAAAAA